>NW_007231836.1:0-43752 GCF_000164805.1 Carlito syrichta | reverse complement strand
CCCTCCGGTCGCGCTCCTGCCGTTGGCACCGGACAGGGCGGCTGCAGGGCTGTCAGAGTTTCTCCTGTTCGCCAGCTTTTGTGAAAGGCCAAGGGGTCCAGCCCCTGGAGACCAGTGGGAGGCCAGAAATTAAAAAGATATTTTGGGTTCCAGGTGTGCGGCTACCCTCTCCAAAACTATGATTAGAAGCCTAAATTTAAGGATTTTTATTTGCTTTAAATCTCATTAGGTTCCACTAACATAGCATGCGTAAGAGTTTTAATAAGTGGGATCTGCTAATGAGAACTTATATTTGGCGCCGGTGGAAACGGTACCCGTGCTTTCTTTGGAGGATCCAACCATCATCCCATCCTTCAACCCATTTGCCCCAGATGATGGCGACTGTGGCTCTGACTCACTGCTTGACCCACTCCTCAGGTCAGGCCACTGGTCGCCTTATGTCCCTGCATGCATCTGGGATGGGTTATGGAACCCAAGTTTTGCCAATCAGAGGCAGACAAAACAAAACAAGACATTCTGGGCCCTTCCCTCCCCTCCCCTTCCCTTCTTTCCTTTCCTCCTCTCCTCTCCCTTCCTTCCTCTTTCGTGCTTTCTTGCTTGCTTTCTCTTTCTTTCTTTCCCTCTCTAAAGGAAGTGGACTCTTCCACTGACCTTCGCGTAATGAAGGTGTGAACTCAGAGCCTCTTGGGTTACCATGTGACATCTGGAAATGAGGCTAATGCTCAAGGGAGGCAGACCTGGGAGTTGGAGAAAAGCGAATAGTTAAACCCAGATGGAGGTTTTCGAGCTCTGAATCCAGTTATGGCTGAAACAGTTTCTACCTCTGGATATTTTCAGAGTCAATAAATTCGCTTTTGGCTCATGGCAGCTTGGGTTGAATTTTCTGCTTATTGAAACGGAAAGAGACCCAAATGATACAGAAATGAAATATTTTGGTTGCTTATTAACTTTATGAGAGCATTTGGATTTCTACCGCAATACCTTTAATTAGATTCCAACGTCCCGAAACAGTGAGTTGCATTTTTTTTAAACCAGAAAATTGTATATCCTTCTTGTATGTGATTGAGAGGTTGCCAAAGTGACTGAACCAATTGCTCCTTCTAGAAACCTACAAAACTGTCAGAAAGGTAGAATTATTTGGCCGGATAATGTATTAGACTGATTTTATTTATTTTATTTTTTAGTTGGAGACTCCCCTGGGAGTCTTGTGCCTTTCAGGGATTTTAGGACCCAAGATTTATTTGTATATACTCCTTGCCCTAGACAGCCAGCCTTGTCTTCCATACATTCATCATTTTAGTCATCAAAAAATTATTGAACACTGACTAAATGGCTCTGGGAATACAATAATATTGAATAAAGAAAAGAAAAGCAAGAACATTCTCTGCCCTCAGTTGCTTGTAATGTATTGATAGAGGAGTAGGAGGTCAGGCTTTTCTACAAGATTTCAGAGAATGAACAAGATTCATGAATCTATAAATTCCTAAATGTTTCAGGATACGTAGGCAGGTTCAGAAATGGCATTTTTTTCTTTTTCTATCTTCTCTGCACAAAAACAAACAAACCTTAGAAATATCTCTTCTACAAAATAAGGTGGTTTATTGTTTTTATAACTGTATTTTGGATTTTCTTCAACTATGTTGGATCAGAGACGGCCCCTCCCAACCATCCATCTGGAAGTACAAACACCTTAGGTTATCTTTCCCCATGAAATAGTCGAATCTTATATAAGCTCTATTCCAGCAACTCCTGTCTGAACACATATGATGTCTAAACCAGGGTAGTAGCAGATTGACAGGTTGCCTATATTTCCTTTCACTCCTGGGCTACTTGCTCAGCAGAGAGGTAAGAAGGGAACAGACAGCATTGCTAGCCGTTGCTCCCTGTAGCCCTTCTTTCCTTTCTTCTGTCACTAAGGCGGGAACATTAAGGCCAAGGAGCAATTTTCCCTTTGGAGAGGTATTCCAACTGAGTCTAACACTAGTTATAGACAACAAAAACTGTGGCAGTGTCCAGGCAGAGGCGGAGAAGACCTCTGATCCAGGGCCTCACATTTGTGAAGCACTTCAAAGTTAATCATCTACAAATGAGCTTATGTAATTTTTTTTTTTTTTTTTTTTTTTGAGTTGGAGTCTCACTCTGTCACCCAGACTGGAATGCAGAGGCTGCTCCAGGCCACCGCAGCCTCGACCTGCTGGGCTCTGGCGATCCTTTCGCCTCAGCCTTCCAAGTAGCCGGAATTACAGGCATGCGCTACCACGCCCAGCTGATTTTTTGATTTATTGTAGAGATGAGGTCTCGCTGCCCAGGCGGGTCTCAAACCCGCGGGCTCAGGTAATCCACTCATCTCAGCCTCCCAAAGGCACGGGATTACAGGCTGAGCCACCGAGCCCGGCTATGTAATGTTTTTTAATAGGATAAGTGGATTTTGTTTAGTTTCAAGTTTTAGGGTATACGGCAGTTTTTGTTACCCCCCCATTGTCATTTCTATTATTCCTATTTACATAAATACTGAGAATCTCCAAAAATAAAAGAGGCTCAAGCTTATACCAACTTCTGAAAAGCCCTGAGACAATATGAAATATTTTCATCAAAGGCCCAGCTTCAAACACCAAAGGAAATATCTGCCTGTAAATTACTTACAGAAATAATTTTAAAAAGAAGAAAATAAACAATGTACTTCATATATTAACATAATCAGTCCTTATATTTAGTCACTCAGATAAAAGTCATTGAATAGCACCTCATGGTGCTGTAGAGATTTAATAATTTATATGGCCGGGCTTGGTGGCTCAGACTGTAATGCAAGCATTTTGGGAGACCGAGGCGAGTGGATTGCCTGAACCCACGGGTTCAGGACCAGCCTGGGCAACTTGACAAGACCTCGTCTCTACAATAAATCAAAAATTAGCTGGGCATGGTAGTGTGTACCTGTAGTTCCGGTTACTTGGAAGGCGGAAAGCTCGCTAGAGCCCAGCGACGCTGGGGTGATGGTGAGAGTACCACTGCACTTCAGCCTGGGCGACAGAGTAAGACTCCAACTCAGGAAAAAAATAAAAGTAATTTATGCTTCATGTTAAAAATTATTTGTATCTTTGGATGGGTTTTTGTCCTTCATCTAAATGCTTCTATGTGGAGGGTGCTGATTGTAAAAGACTTTTGGGGAACTCATTTTAATTTGCACTGTTCTCTTCTATTTTTCGATGTCTAAATTAAAACCATATGTTACTCTATTATGACAAGTATACAAAATACAAGTTTTCGTAAAGGATACATCAGTATTATGACACAAACAGCTAATAAACATAAGTATTATAATTTCTTTAAAAGTCTTCAGCTTGGATTTTACATTAATTAATAACATTGCTAAGCTACTTAAAGGTAATGAAGTGAAGATTTCACAGAAATCATATTCTAGCTAGGAACTGCTAACTAAATCCAAGGAAATGTACTTCAGCTTGCTTGACTGTCTCAAGAGATGTTAAAGTGAAAATACATCAAAACCAAAAACTTCAGCAAAATGGTTAGTTGGGAGGAAGAGAAATGGGGGAGGTGGGTATTGCGGCTCCTCTAGAGTCACAGGAAGATGAATTTTACCTGCTTCTAAGTCTCCTTGAAGCATTTCCTGTGAAAGTAAAGAATGTTGACTAGGTAGTATGAAAGTATCATCTTATCTTATGAAATGCCAATTTAAAGCTTAATAGACTAGATTGGAGCAGTGATTCTCAAACATTAGTGTGTCTCAATATTTCTGGAGTGCTTAATAAATCACCAGTTGCTTAACCCCACTCTCAGAGTTTCTGATTTGGTTGATTGAAAGAGCCTGATCATTTCCATTTTAACATGTTTCCAGGTGATGAAAATGCTGCTTGTCTGAGCCAACATTTTGAGAACCCCGGATTAGAGCATTATTGAGGACACATATGGATTTGTACAAATGAGCATTATTACTATTTGAATTGTTGTTTTCAAACTAATTTGCTGTTTTTATGTTTATCTTAATAAATATACAGTAAATTCAGTATTTTAATTGGTTTTCCATATAATCAATTAGGTAAACTGTCAAAGAAGAGAAAATGACTTACTTAAAAATATAGAGTTTTTGGCATAGTAAAAATTATCAAGATTTGGAAACAGGAGAATGGATGCTGCACTCTCACCTGTGAAATGGCTGCCCCTGTCATCGGTTCACTGTGTGTGTTCCCCTGCTCCAGGTGAAGGGCCCTGTACATCAATGGGCATTTAAAACACACTGAAGAAGAGGACAAAAATATTGTCTTAGTATAATAGGCAATGTTTTACATCATCTCTGCTGAAGGAAATCGCCTTATTTTATCCTGTCTTAATTATAAAAAAAACTTCCTAGCCAAAAAAACCTCTACACATTATTTTCTATAATTTCTGTTTAATTTCTAAATGCTTTGTCCTCAAAATTAGCTTTTTCCTTTCGTAAGATTATTTCTAATGTTTATGTGCTGATTGTAAGGTATATAGTAGTTAATTACATGCCTTGGGTGATGACTAGTTGGCAGTAAAAATATATTCATATCTATAGGTTTAGTAGAAACGATTGAAATAACTGTCATTTTGTTCCATCTTAATGAGGGAAATACAAGCAATCATCAGATTGTGGAACAATTTGTGTGAGTTTTCAAAGCTATCTTGGGCAGGACCAAATATCATCAAGGTGTTTCTTTGATCTAGCTTGCAACATTAAAACATCATTTTACAGCCTGGCCTCATGCCATGTAGTACAAGAGAGATTCATTGTAAGAGTAAAATGGATGATTTCTCTCTCAATTTATCTGAAAATAGGCTTCGTAATGCCCTAGACTATTTTCTCTACCACCTTACTGTGATGTTTCTTCCATATATCTGATCCTTGGATTTCAAGAAGTTGAAGAAAATAATAAATATTCAAGAAATAGCAGTTGTATGAATTAATTTTGTTTAGCTCTATTGAAAGTCTGTTTTTGAAATAGTGATATGAGAAGTTGTTAGAAGAAAGAGAAATAGCAGAGAAAAACTGAGATCCCCTGTACATTATGGATCGACAAACCCAATATTCTTTCTTAGGTTTGAGGCTTTTTGACTGAATTCTCCACCAAACATTCGGATTAAAGAACTGTGCGTGTAAAAAATGAAAATTTAATTGGAAAAAAGAAAAATGAGTGCATATGGTTTCTCTCTCTCCAACATAAACAAGTACCCTCAGTAATAATAGAAGAAATAACCCCAGGGGACCCTGTCCACCCAGCACTAAAGTTAAGCTTGCCCAGTACCTTTTGCATTCTGGAAGAAAGGGTAGCAGATGACCTTACTCATTTTTCTTAAAACCCAAACTTGGAACTCAAACACATACACCTAAATGAAATGAAATTACAGGAACAAATAATTAAATAGGAAATATTTTTCTTCAAAATCTCACTTTAATCATTGAGATCTATGATCATTTAACTTTCCTTCCACAACATATAGCTCAACCCACTGGAAAAGGTAAATAAGTATTGACTGGACAAATGAATTCAATTCTTAAAATATCCTTTTTCCTTAAGCCCTTTAGCTAAAATATATTCAAGAATTAGTCTTTGAAAGATTCCATTAGTAGTTTGTGCCTATGGTATTATATATAAATTATATATTTAGAGTTTAATTCTCTTGTTGACCACTGCAGTTTAGCAGAGACATTGTAGGGTTCTGAAACTTGTAATAGTTTTGTATTTACAGCAGAAGAAAAAAAACTTAAACTAGGTTAAAGGGCTTGAGGGTGGCAATACAATTATTTTTTATTTAAACCTGACTACACTGGGACAACACTTTTCCCTTTGGTTGGAGCTACATCAAACACAGCGAGCAGAGAAAGACCAAACAAGAAGTTATTGAGTTACCTGGATATTTTCACATTTCTGAAGTGTGACCAATATCTAATATTTGTTCAAATACTTAATATCTCACATTTTTGTTCTTCACTGAAACTGATTTCTTGGTTAGATGGTGTAGTGGAATCTATGTAGAGGCAGATGACCTGGGCCCCAACGCTGGCTGTACAACTTACCAGTCACTTAACTTTGGGCTAATCACTATCCCTTACCTAGTAAATGACTACAATGGATCCTCCAGACAGATGAGATCAGAATAAAATATGTGAGAAAGTGCTATGCAATCAGTTATCAGATTGGTCATGTTTATAAGACAATTTTAAAAATTACATATAAGATTAGATATAATTGATTTACCTGAGACTTAAATTTTAGTGCAAAAGTGAATTGAACATTATCTAATTACTCATTTTATTTTTTCTCTTCAGGGAATTTAGTTTCCATTCTTCTATTAATCAAACTATATCTAGTAGTATTTAGTTTGATTAATCTATTTAATAGCTACAATCATAAAACATCATTTGACCACCTCCTACACTATGTCAGATGCTGTCATGTTCTTCACCTCACTTAAGTGCTGCAAAAGTTTTCAATGGAATGTCTCTGATTGGAAGGCAGTCTTCTAGTTGTCTTCTAATTTTTAGTTTCTCCTTCTTCCACAATAATAGCATTTGTAGCTGGATACCTGGCCATGCAAAAAAAAAAAAAAAGGCTACATTTTCCAATGAGGTGTGGTTCAGTTCTAGCCAATGGGCTACAAGAGGGAGTATTCCGCAGTTGTTTCTAGAGTTTGTTCTGTGGCAGACACTAGATAAGTCTCCAAAGACTCCACCCCCTGTTATTTGGGTCCTTATAAAATTCTCTCCCCTGGAGTGTGGGAAGTGCCTGTGGCTTGTTTTCAACTAATAGAATATGGTAAAAGTGATAGGATATCACTCATGTGGTTATGTTATGTTACGTAAGACTTCATCTTGCTGGCGGACTAACTCTAGAGGTTCTCCTTTCTGGCTTGATGAAGTAAGCAGCCACATAGGGGAAACTTACATGGCAAGAAACTTCAAAAGGCCTCAAGAACAATGGATGGCCTCTAGGAAACGTGACCTCTAGGATATCTAGCCAGTTGAGGCCTTCAGTCTCACAACCAAAAATAAATAAATTTTGCTAACAACTTGAGTCAGTTTGTAAATTCTTCCCCAATTGAGTCCCCAGATGAGAATGCAACCCAGACACCATTTTGATAGCAGCATCATAAAACTCTAAGCAGAGGAACTAGCTAAGGTATGTCCATACTCCTGACCCATGGAAACTGTGAGATAATAAATGTCTGTTGCTTAAGTTGCTAAGTTTGTGGTAATTTTTTATATGGCAATAGATAGCTAATACATGTCTTCAGTGACAGCTGGTACATGCTCTTTACCTCTTTGTTTTTGTTCTTTTTTTTTTTTGAGTTGGAGTCTCACTCTGTCACCCAGACTGGAGTGCAGTGGCCACTCCTGGCCACCGCAGCCTCGACCTGCTGGGCTCTGGTGATCCTTCTGCCTCAGCCTTCCAAGTAGCCGAAATTACAGGCATGCGCTACCACGCACCGGCTGATTTTTTGATTTATTGTAGAGATGAGGTCTCACTGCCCAGGCAGGTCTCGAACCTGTGGGCTCAGGCAATCCATTCACCTCAGCCTCCCAAAGGCGCGGGATTACAGGCTGAGCCACCAAGCCCGGCTTTCTTTGCTCTTTTTTCATGTCTTCTTTCATCTTGTTGTCTAGGACTCAGCCACAACTTTACTGGACCAAGAAGTTGAGGGTCATTTTTAGGTTGACGGATCCTTGAGCTGGAGGAGATCTAGGTTCCTGAGAAGTTTCATGTCAACATAAGTATTTATCTTGTTTGAGCCATTGTTATTTTGAACTTTTCTATTACTTGATGCCAAATTATTAAAAATAATACAGTAGACATTGTTAACTGGCATTTGTTTTACTGTTTAATGTAATAAGAATTCATGTTTATTATAGGTATTTTATTTTATTTATTTATTTATTTTTGAGTTGGAGTCTCACTCTGTTGCCCAGACTGGAGTGCAGTGGCCACTCCCGGCCACTGCAGCCTCGATCTGCTGGGCTCCAGCAATCCTTCTGCCTCAGCCTTCCAAGTAGCTGAAACTACAGGCGCACGCTACCATGCCTGGCTAATTTTTTGATTTAATGTACAGATGAGGGCTCGCCAAGTTGCCCAGGCGCGTCTCAAACCCGCGGGCTCAGGCAATCCACTCACCTCAGCCTCCCAAAGCATGGGATTACAGCCTGAGCCACGGAGCCCGGCTATTATAGGTATTTTTAAAATATAACATACAGAAGAAGAAATATTACCTATTAATTTATATTTGAAGACATTCACTATTAACATTTCTTTTAGTACTTCTTTTTATCTAACATTTTGAAAATGAAGACTTCTATAGCAAATATTTGTGACATTTAAATGTCATGACTTCTATGTCTAAGATAAAATTTTTGTAAAATTACTTGGAAACATCTGACTACAGTGTAAAATATTTGATCAAATTATGCTGTGGTATAAGAGAGACAAAATATCCCATCCATTATTTTCATTCAATTTAAACTTTTTTAAAAAAAAGTCAATTTAGGCTATTCATTTATAAGTTCAGAAATGTGATCTTAATAACAACATATAAAGAAGTCATATTTCTAAACCCTGGCTATTAATGTAGAAGATTATTTTTGGTACCCAAATCATCTAGTATTTTTGATCTGATGATCTCAGGTCATTAACTTAGCTTTTAAATATGTTCATGTACCGGTGGTGCCAAACAATGTAAACACATTTTAAGAGATGTTATCCCTGTATAATTTTTGAAGTTGAATTGAATTATGGTAGCAATGTGTAGTATTACATTCGCTCAAAAGATGCATTAATCAAATGAATGCTAGCATTACCATGCAATAGGCAGGACAGTCAAAGAAGCTGGCAGAAGGACAGTTGCTATTCAAGGAGCACAAGATCATTTTGAAGTGGTATTTGAAATTCGAGGATGTTGTGGAAGTACAACAACAATGGAGGTGTAAGTATGCAACAGAACCTCCAACACGCCTAACAATTGCACGGATTCGTCATAAGTTTGAGATGCATGGTACTGTGTGATGTGCACAAGGGAAGAGAGAGGAGGCCTTGCCTAGCAACAAGTCCTACATCTTCTGCTATGGTGTTGGAACAGTTTACATGCTCACCACAGAAGTCAACTAAACAATGTGCACCTCTTACAACTGCAGAAGTCAAACATGACTTGTACTCATCTTTGCTATCAGTATATATTATTACAATTTTAATATAGCTTTTTCCTTTCTAAAAATGTGTATACATTTTTTGGCATCCTCTTTATGTTGTGATGTTGCTAATATTTTCACACATTAGTTAAAAATTTATGCAAACCTAAATGTACTATATTATAGATTTTTTAAATGTGAAGATTTGCTAAATCTTAGTTCGAGAATTTTCTTTTAAAAATTCTCAAGTTCAAGGTTCTTAGTAGTTATGATCTATTATATAATGGTGTCAATATGTATTTATAAACTTATCCTTGAATCAACTCTTTGCTGTAAGCAAACTGGTCTGCCAAATAAGCCATTTTCAGTTCCCTCTTCAACACTTTTATTCAACTTTCCAGGTTGTAATAATCTCTAACTTGCTTTGCACTTACTTAAATGAACTCCTTTTTTAAAGTTCAGTAGAATTCTCAGCTTCTTCATGAAATCTCTCTTAGATCAAGTCAGACTGCTATGATTTATCCATCCCCCAGCCCAGATCACTTCCTATCCACACTATTCAGATGACATTAAGTACTTGTTACTTCTCCCTGAGGAAAAGGACTTTATGGCCCCCACCTCTCTTCTGTTGGATTACATAAAGACTTATTAGCATTTTTATTGGAAAGATAATTAATAAAAATGCTGAAACCTGTATTAATAGTTATATTTTCCACTTATTAAAATAAAGATATTTTCAATAGAAAGTCTATGAATTTAATTTATGCATGGGGAAAATTTAAGAAGGGTATATAAAATGAGATATGAATCAGAGTTTTGGAATTCTGTAGCAACTCATTTCCTGAATTAATGTCATATTAAGCAGGTATAGCTCTGGCCATTACATTTCATGTATATTATCTTTTATAGAAGCAAAGCTGCCTGTAAAATAAGTATTTTCTTTGGAAATTAAAAAAACTGAATAAAAAGATAGGATTACGATGTGAAAAAAATTTTGGTAATCTATATATAGAGACTCTCCAATTCAAAGTGAAAGTACTCATCAACACTCAGAGGTTTTCATGTTCAAGAGTACTTCACAGATAATGGATAACTGCTATTATAATTTGAATAAGTCCCCCAAAGCTCATGTATTGGAAACTTAATCCTTCATACAACTGGGTTGTGAGGTGGAATCTTTTAGAGGTGATTAGGTCAGGAAGGCTCCACTTTCATGAAAGAATTAGTGTTGTTATTGCAGGAGTGGATTTGCTATAAAAACAAATTTGACTCTTTCACTCTCTCACCTTCTACCATGGGATGCCTCAGCAGAATGTTCTCACCAGATGCCTGCACCTTGATGTTGAACTTCCAGCCTTCAGAACTGTGAGAAATAAATGTTTATTTTTATATATTGCCTAGTATGTCATATTCTGCTATAGCAACACAAAATGAACTAAGGCAATAACTAAATTGAGGTGGTCTTTTTCAGGTATGCTCAGATTTACTGTGACTTTGTACTGTAGGGCTATTATAGGAGTATTGATGATAGGGCCCTGAGAGGCACAGCTCAGTGGACTTAGCAGAGTTCTTGGAACTTTTCAAAAAAATTGATAACTTCTCATAATTATAACTTTCAAAAGGTGAAATAGATTTCATAATTAGGAAATTAAAATATAGGTGGGGCTAAAAAGATGACTATGGTTTACAAACATCTTTATAATCCAATCTCACTAAACCCTTTGATGATTACTTGTTTTATTATACAGACGAAGCCATTGAGACTCTTGGATATTCAAATTAGTGGTAGAATGGTACCTCCAACTCTGATCCTTTAATTCCTTTGGATAAATGACTTCCATTTTTGTGGAAAGGAACTTTTATTTTTGCTGGCCTGGCATTTTAAATACATGGAAGATAATTAAATTAAATAATGAAAAGCTCTGTGTTCATTTAAATTGCAAAAAGCTGATAACTATCCTAAGCTGAACAATTCTGCTTTCTCTGTCACGCTCTGAAAATAAACCATTTGCAACATTTCCTACACTTCGCACAATTTTGAATGTAGTTGTTTTTCTGATTGATTAAGGTAGAATGGGCAGGGGACTCTGCCGAGGTAAAGTAGGAAGCCGGTGAAGGGGTGGAAATTTATTTTTTTCTTCTTCATAGACAAATTGCTTCATACATTTGATGTATGACTCCAGTTTCCATTTTGTTTCAGGTTTATTATAAGGTGTTCAGTTACTATATAAGGTAAAGCAATGTGATTTGCCATTTTAAGAATAATTTCCGATTTCAGAGAGATGTAGCACTTTTTTACAGAGCACATTTAATGATGTTAAATCAAATGCTGCCAATCCCCCATGTGTTCCAGAGAAGCTCTTATTCAAGGTGGTTTTATCCTTTAAATCCCACCACGGGTCAGAGGTTCTGTTCTAACCCAAGGGTCACATTTTGAGTCTCCAGCTATAACTTTGATCAGAAACCACTAATCAGGTCTTTGTCATTTCTCTCTGCAGCCAGAACTACAATCATACAGAAATAGTCAAAGTGACTGCTGTGTAACGAAATAGATGAAGGCAAATACTCCCAGGAAGAAAGGATGACATTTCTAGTTAGTAATTTCTGTAAGCGAGGTCAAAACTCAGCGAACACTTTGGAAATTTTAATGTATTAAACTGAAGTATCAGATTTAATAGCACTTTGTTTAAAATTGAGTTTGAAAAAACCAAAAGTCAAAGATTGTAGAGTAGCAGAAGCAATATTGAACTTGGAGTCAGGGGCCCCAAGTTCTTTCCATTTGTTTATTTCTGAAACAGACTCTCTGAATCAGAATCATTAAGAATGTTTGTTAAAAGGCAGATTCCCAGCCAGGCTCGGTGGCTCAGCCTGTAATCCCGTGCCTTTGGGAGGCTGAGGTGAGTAGATTGCCTGAGCCTGTGGGTTCGAGACCTGCCTGGGCAGCGAGACCTCATCTTTACAATAAATCAAAAAATTAGCTGGGCGTGGTAGCATGTGCCTGTAATTCCGGCTACCTGGAAGGCTGATGTGGAAGGATCGCCGGAGCCCAGCAGGTCGAGGCTGCGGTGGCCGGGAGCGGCCACTACACTCCAGTCTGGGCGACAGAGTGAGACTCCAACTCAAAAAAAAAAAAGGCAGATTCCCATGTGTTCTGCCTAGACTAATTAAATTTGAATCTTTGATGGGGGCATATTGGGGAGCTACATTTTTACCACTCACCTTCAGTGATTCCTGTGCACTTTAAAGTTTAAGATCCTCTATTTCCAATTTCTTCTTTCTAAACTTTCCTTATGTATAAAGTGACTATTTAAGAATCTAAAGTATCTTATCTCCTGGCTTTATTGATTCCATTCGTGCTTATGTACCATATTGTGGGTACCATAGTTATTTTGTTTAAATTACTATCACCTCTGGAAAAGAAAAAAATTATAATGTATTAAATATAGTTAGCGATTAACTTTATAGACATTGTAGCTATCTTTTATTTACTTATTTATGCTACTTTTGAGCCAAAATTTCAGAAGGATTTAGTACTGTGTGATTTTCCTTGCTCTTGCTTTAAAACATACAGAAAAAATTTTCTTTCCTTAAGTTATAGTACTAGTGTTTTTTATGCTCATAAAAGAAGAATGGAAATATAACTGAGATGAAGGAGATACTCACACAATCCTAATGATTCCAACTACCAACACATCCTATCATGATTCCACAGTCAGGTTTTATTTCAGCAAGACTTTGATGCTGAAGAAAAACACTGAAAATAAAATGGGAATGATTGAAGAGCCTTGAAGAGGGATGAAAGAAATAATAAAATACAATTATTGAGTGAGGTACTAAAATCAGAGATGATGATGAATCTTCACTTTTGTGAGTGCCAGAAGCTCCAGAGGCAGCAGATTTTTAATAATTTCTGAGTAGCATTTTAGCTGGATTCTAAAAATAATTTATTACTGCCTTTTATTAACATCTTTTTCTCCTCCCATGGTATCCTGACTGAATTGCAAGGGAAAACACATAATTTCTTTGTAAAGGTAAAGAAACTACAGTATGAAAGATTTTTTTTTTAAATGCAGAGGAAGAAAGATGTAGGTTTGCAATCAAGTATGCTTTACATGATTATCTGAGATAATATTTGAGACCTGGGACCAATCAGACTGTGAGTTCTGTTTCCATGCCCCAAATAACTTTACATCTCGTAAGTCCAAGGTATTACACTGAAGAGATCAGATTGAAATTTTTCTATAAAAATTATGAATGGAAATTACTATAACATTAGTGAAGCCGGGCTCGGAGGCTCAGCCTGTAATCCTGCGCCTTTGGGAGGCTGAGGTGAGTGGATTGCCTGAGCCCGTGGGTTCAAGACCCGCCTGGGCAGCGAGACCTCATCTCTACAATAAATCAAAAAATCAGCTGGGCGTGGTAGCGCATGCCTGTAATTCCGGCTACTCGGAAGGCTGAGCTGGAAGGATCGCTGGAGCCCAGCAGGTCGAGGCTGCGATGGCCGGGTGTGGCCACTGCACTCCAGTCTGGGCGACAGAGTGAGACTCCCGACTCAAAAAAACCAAAAAAACCAAAAAAAATTAGTGAAAAAATTATAAAAACAGGACATTCAGCCTGAGGCCTTTATGCAGAAGTAGGAGGAAATAATATCATTCGTTCTGTCTAGGACATAAGAAGAATATAATTAGTTTTGTCTTGGAAATAAAGTCATGTATATAAACCATTTGTAAAAAGCACTGGTTGAAAATTCATCTTTCTTTTCCTTCCATCTGTACGGTACTCTCCCAACCTGAAACCTGGATCTGAAACTTTAGCTTTAGTCATTGAGAAAATAATTTTTCTCATCTCCTAAAATGCATAGTAAAAATAACAAAGGACATAAATCTGAATATTAAATATACCACATACCTAAGAACATTTCAAGGTGTGATTATCACTGCTCAAACTTACAACAAACATTTTGAAAAAAGCAAATCACAGTCCTAGAGTTGTCGTGGAATTAGATGTTAGAAGCATTCTTTTTTGAAAGGGGATAGACAAATAATGGCAATGGACAACATTGCAAAACTCAGCAGAGTTAGAATAATCTTTCCAAGTACCCTTTTAAGAGGGCTCATCAATTCATTTGACTTCTTCATTAGACATGTGATACTGTTTAACACGTGCCTGCTATAATGTATTTCCTTCTAATCCTTCTCATAATAGTTTGAAACAGATTTCCAAGAAATGCCTGACAAGAAGACAGAAATATAGTAAAAGAACAACAAAAGAACTTGAGGATAAACATTTTAACTATAGTATCATATGAATTAACAATTATTAGAAAATAATAAATGCATGATCTACTGACTGTATAATGTTATCTACAAGATGGTATTATAATACTTTCTCCCATAGAAAATGATTAATTGAATTTGTCTCTACCGTTACATGACCTAACAAAAATATCACTTAGGGTAAATTTAAGATGGCTAAAATTTGAAACACTTTTGTTTTGTAATGATTGCCAAACCATAGTGTTTGCTACCATAAGGTATTATTTGAGTATGAAATTTCTAGTTACATCATCTCTAATTTTTCTAATTCCAGCAGCCATTTGGAACTTGTTCTTAATCATAAATTAGTAGTGGTGAATTCTTTGCCTTTAGCAATGAAATCCAGTATGACCTTTCCTTGTCTAGCTGCTATAATATTTCTTCTCTTCGACATCAGCCATGTCCCAAGTACTCCTATGAAGCCACATCTGGTACAAATGGAACAAACACCAAATGATTTATGCACAGTTGAGTGTGCCATATACTTTATTAATAAAGAAGTATTACTGTACTATGCAGGGGCACATTCTTCTCCTTTATATTCATTATTTGTAGATTTCAAGAGCTTGGTCTGAAGTCTACTAAAAATGTGTTTGAACATATTACCTCTGTTTATCCACTTTCTAATGTCTGCTATATGATTGATCGTTGCAGTATCCCTTCAGGAAATCTGGGTTGGATTCTACTTTGGACAGAACCCAATATCTACGAGATTTAGATTGTTTTTTATATTACTTGTTCATACGTGATTTCTATGGAAAGATTTACAGTGGTGTATGTCATATTCAAGTTGTTGTTCCATGTGACTTAATTCCTTTAATTATTTTTCTTCTGCCTGTGTGTGTCATTTTATGAGGTCATTAATGAACTTTCTGTTAAGGCACTTTGGTTAAAGCACTTTAGCACCAAGGATGGCTTTTAGGGATCAATAATTATAGTGAATAAAGTAATGCATTAATACAGAAAAGGATCATTTATCATTAACCTCAGAAATGCACACTATCATGTGGTTTAATGGACAAGCTTGCTCCAATTTATCACTCTATAGAGTCATATCATTCATAGTCTGACTGCTGTTTTATCAGAAAGTGCCAAGGCAAAGAATTAAGAGTTCCTAAGAAGCCAAAGAAAGGCTTTGTGATCTCATCCTTTAGCCTCAGGGAAATATTTTGCATAAAATCTGTTTCCTGATGCTTTCAAGTTTAGGGTTGTTGAAGTTCTTTGATTTTTTTTTCCTGTTTGAATCTGTGGATGTGCTGAAAGGTCAAATGGGAAAGACAATTAAGTAGTTTGGATGCTAAAAGCCTTATTTGTTTCAAAACTTAAGTAGTATATATTCCTTTGCTACGAAAAGTGTATAGTTGCTCATACTTGTGGAAAAAGAAAACCTTCAGATAAAATTATATTAGAGATAAGTGACAATATAATTGCCGATCTATTTAGGATCCCAAAGTTTAATATTAAAGTACTAGAAAGAAATATTTTAATTTGATTCTGTAATCAAAAGTTCAAACTAAATGGGAGAAAACCTCTAACATTTTTTGCAGATCAATGAACTGCATTTTCTGCAACAGCTCTTGTTCCATATCCAACAGGAGAGAATGATCCAACTGATAATAAACTTGTTGCCAAATCCTATCTCATTTTAATGATGAAGATGCCAAAGAATGGAGAAATAAACCAACTTGCTGAATATTATACAAATAAATGATAGAACAACTTAAGTATTCTGATTTGAAATAAAAATCTAAATGGCACAAAAATGAAAGGAAATTATAGATTAAATAATCCCCTAATTTAATATAACAACGTAGGCTTTTTCTTGAGTTGCTTAAAAAAACATATTATTTTCATATATTCTAAAAAATTATCAGAGATTGCTATCTCTATGTAATTGTTCTAAAGTGAATACATAGCATCAAATTAAAATTTTCTGTTTTAAATATTTTTTGCTTTTTTGATAAAAATAAATGTTACAGAAATTACTAATGAACCAAAGTTATTAATAGTCAACTTTTGATGAACTCAAATACTTTTTCTATGTGATTATATGACAGAAATAAAAAAAGAGTATATCTGTGTTTACATATACATGTATATGCAGACATATGCATACAAATAAATTTTTAAGTGGATTATCAGATTATTACTGCACTGTTGAACTATTTCCAATACTTTGCTGTCATAAACACTGTAATATGCAAAAGGACATTTTATGTATATATTCATCTTTGTTTATATCTGTGATTATTTCTGTGGTTAGATTTCTAGAGAAGGAACTTCATTAAATGATATGAGTATTTTTAAGATGTTTGATGCGTATTTAGAACTTGTTGGCCGGGCTTGGTGGCTCAGCCTGTAATTCCGCACTTCGGGAGGCCAAGGTGAGTGAATTGCCTGAGTCCGCAGGTTCGAGACCCGCCTGGGCAACTTGGTGAGACCTCATCTCTACAATAAATCAAAAAATTAGCCGGGCGTGGTAGCGCACGCCTGTAGTTCCAACTACTTGGAAGCCTGAGGTGGAAGGATCGCCGGAGCCCAGCAGGTCAAGGCAGCGGTGGCCAGGAGCGGCCACTGCACTCCAGTCTGGGCAACAGAGTGAGACTCCAACTCAAAAAACGAAACAACAAAAAAACTTGCTTTTAAGGCAGGTTGTGCCATTTGGTACCCTTTACAGCAATGTGTGAGTTTTTTTCCTTACATCCTACTTGACAGTTGCCAAATTTTTGGAAATTTGATGGATAAGATACTGAATTTAAGCTGTTGATTTATTGCGTTTCTTTGATTACTAATGAAGATAAACTTTACAAATTTATTATATACAAGAATTTGTTTACTCTGCCCTGTCTGTACATTTCTTCTGTTTTATTTTTCCCTTGGCATTTAGGAGTTTTCTCAATAATTTGCAGGATAATTTTATGCCTCCTAGTTATTAACTATTATTCTAACATATTCAGGATTGTTTTTTGTCTTTTAATTTTTTTGATGTACAGAAGCTTCTAACATTTACATAGTTAAGTACATTTTTCCTTTATGAGATTTTCCCATTGATTTTATGCTCAGAATTTCTTTTCTATCAGAATTCAGATAAATATTTACCTATATTTTCTCTTAGAATTTTATGATTTTTCCATTTCATGTTTATGTTCTTAAGCCTTTGGAACTAATTTTGGTGGGTAATGGCAGGTGAGACATACTTTTGTTTTTGTTTTCATTCTTAATCCCAAATCAGTACTTATTACAATGCCATTTATTGAATAATTTACACCTTTGCTACTAATTTGTGATAATTTTTTATGTGTTAAATGTAGTTTATGAGATTTCTATTGTGTTTTACTTGAAATAAGTTTAGTCTTGAACCACACAATTTTATGACTATTGTGGTTTTATAATACATTTAAATATCAACAGTAATGGTCTCATATTTTTAAAAAATTCATTTGTTTATTCTTCCTTATGAGTTTTAAAATTATTTTTCCCTCCCTCCTTTCCTTCCTTCCTCAGTAAACATAAATTATGTGCCTGTCATTTTCAATTTTTAACTATAAATAATGTTCGTTGATAAAATGAGACCCTGAATGAATAATATTTTTGTGGTAACAGTTTTCAAGAAGGTGTATAAAATACTTACTGAGACAACTTTCCTAGAAACCATGCTCTGGGCTGGGCATGGTGGCTCATACCAATAATCCTAATGCCTTGGGAGGTTGAGGCAGGAGGATTGCTTGAGCCCAGGGGTTTGAGACCAGTGTAGGCAGCATAGCAAGACCTTGTCTACACACACACACACACACACACACACACACACACACACACACACACACACACTAGCCAGATGGTGTGTGCCTGTAGTTCCAACTACTCAGGAGGTTGAGATGGGAGGATCACTTGAGCCCAGGAGCTGGAGACTTCGATGAACTATGATAGTGCCACTGTACTCTAGCCTGGACTCTGAGAAAGGAAGGAAGGAAGGAAGGAAGGAAGGAAGGAAGGAAGGAAGGAAGGAAGGAAGGAAGGAAGGAAGGAAGGAAGGAAGGAAATAGGAGAAGCTATATATCCGGAAACCATGTTGTAACTGACAACAATGTTCCTAAAATGCAGTTGTTTTATTTGACAAAACAGGTAACAGTCTAATCAGATAAAAATAAAGAGCAGTTGATTTGCAAATTACATACTTGGACATCTACAAACAGTCTTTAGTGTGACTAATCTGTTTGGTGGGAATAAACTCTTTGTATAAAATACTGAAGTTAGTCAAATAGATATTGTTGAAATCAGGAGGATATTATTCAAAGCTACAGTTAAACAGATAAATTGATTAAGAACCAATAGCACATGAAGAAAAAAGCAGAATGTATGGGTTTTTCTGGAGACAAATGCAAATATCTCATCTTAAACACGTCCCCCCAGATAGTCTGTGTTTAGTTGCTTGTCTAAAGTTGAAGAGGCATTAAAATTTCTTGAGTTGTCCTAGTTATTGTAAACCCAATCAATTAAAAATGTTTATTCAGCAGCCATAAGAAGAAATTTAAATGCATCTTATTTTCTGTGATTCACATATACAGAGCTATGTCAGAACCACATGAAAATGTCATGCAACAGAGTTACTTAACCTCTGGGCATACTTAACCACTGGGTATATTATTAGAATGCCCTGTTAGCCAGGTTCGGTGGCTCAGCCTGTAATCCCGTGCCTTGGGAGGCTAAGGTGAGTGGATTGCCTGAGCCCGCGGGTTCGAGACCCGCCTGGGCAAATTGGTGAGACCTCATCTCTACAATAAATCAAAAAATCAGCTGGGCATGGTAGCGCGTGCCTGTAATTCCGGCTACTCGGAAGGCTGAGGTGGAAGGATCGCCGGAGCCCAGTGGGTTGAGGTTGCAGTGGCCAGGAGCGGCCACTGAACTCCAGTCTGGGTGACAGAGTGAGACTCCAACTCAAAAAGAAAAAAAAAGAATGCCCCGTTATAGCAATCACCTGTAGAAAATAATTCCACCTGGATGGATAATTTCACGGCAATTGTTATGTTTATTTTATTGCATGTTGGGATACACAGAGGACATTATTTCTCAATCTCTTTCTCTTTTTCCAGTATTTTCATAGTTTTCGATCTCATTAAGGGTACCTTACTCCTTTCTATCTACAAAAAGGAAAATTTACTATCTGTTTGATTTAATATATCAAGTCCCATGTTAAAATTTTTGGTATTATTAACATTCAAAGGAATGCAAATTTAAGCAATAACGGGGCAATTTTAACAACTTTTAAATTAGCATAAATATTAAAAACGATTATAGCTTAATGTTCGCAAGTTCCCAGTGAAGTTGGTACATTAAATGTGAATTCACATACCTCTCAAAAAACACTTTGGTACTAAACCATAGAAAAGCTTATATTCATCGACTCTGTAATTTTACTCTTGGGAATCTACTCCAAAGAAACTTTTCAAAAGAAGAAAAAAACTTATGAGTATAAAGAAACTCATTATAGCAATGATGATAAAGAAAAATTGAATAAATTTAATACTAAAACAGAATAATTAACTAAATTAAGGTGTAGCCTGTTGATGTCATATTATGGTGATATTAAGTAAAACTTGTGAAAATGGTTCAACACGGGAAAGTGTTTGTGATGCCAGGTTAAATGGCAAAAGTGGGAAGCAAAATTCTGTATACACTATTATCACAATTATAAATTGAAGTTCATATGGACATATCCTAGAAAAAAGTAGAAATAACTGATTTGAGACATTGCTGATATTTTTCCTTGAAAATGTCTTTTAAATGTTTTAATTGTGTATGTTGAAGTAGCTAATTAGTTAATGGTTTACTGATGATTTATTAAAATATTCATAAAAATAATTTCTTCCTGTTGTTCACAGTTTAAACACCATCTATTTCATGTTTAACATTATGGATTCAGAGTACTCTATAAGACTTGCAACACTGATGGTTTCAGTAAATCTGCTGTGAAGATTTGTATGATTCAGCACATCACTTAAATTTGCTTATCTGATAAAATATGCTCTGTATATTTCATCTATTTATATACATATAATTTAGTATATTTCTGAACACATCTATGTTTGCTTACAACAAAATTATACAAAACTATAAAGGCAATTAAATTTTATAGTAATAAAGTTGTAGAGCAATGGCATATTAAGAAAAAGTTACACAATTAAAATAATAAAATGCATTTTTTTTTTTTTTGAGTTGGAGTCTCACTCTATCGCCCAGACTGGAGTGCAGTGGCCGCTCCCGTCCACCGCAGCCTCGACCTGCTGGGCTCTGGCGATCCTTCCGCCTCAGCCTTCCGAGTAGCCGGAATTACAGGTGCACGCTACCACGCCCGGCTGATTTTTTGATTTACTATAGAGATGAGGTCTCGCTGCCCAGGCGGGTCTCGAACCCGCGGGCTCAGGCAATCCACTCACCTCAGCCTCCCAAAGGCGCAGGATTACAGGCTGAGCCACCGAGCCCGACTATAAAATGCATTTTTATCGAACTAAATAAATCTCCACATATATGCACTTATATATCTAATCACAGTCCCTCGTTTTCAGTGTACATTTTGGGTACTCAGATATTTTGGGAGATTAGGAATTGTCTTCATCCATTTTGTGTTGCTATAACAATACCAAAGACTGGGTAATTTATCATGAAAAGAATTCATTTTGTATAGTACATTTTGTATGGCCTTCTTGCTGCATTCGTTCCCAAGCAGAAGGGCAAGAGCATAGGAGAGAGCAAGAGAATCCTAGAGGGCTGAAGTCACTTTTATCAAAAGCTCACTCTCTGGCAACCCTTTCAGGTTCCTTCCCACTCTGGGAGTTTTTCTGTCCGCTCAATAAATCCTGCTTTTAAAAAAAAAACCCCAAAACCAAAAAACCCCGATACTCACCCACTCCCGAGGTGACCTTAATCCATTGATGAAGGCAGCATCCTCATTACCTAATCACCTCTTATTAGGACCCACTCCCAACACCATTGCATTGGGAATTAAGTTTCCAGCACATGAACTTTGGGGGACACATTCAAGCCATAGTAAGAATCATGTAACTCAGGGGTTAGATACTCGAATCCTACAAGGGCCAGACTAATAGCATAAATAAAGCTGTTGGGATTCCATTTATAGTGTGTGACCCACCAAAGAGGATGACGCTCTTGCTAATTGCTGTGGGAGAATATAGGATGAGTGTTTAACAGAGGCTAGACCAGCTGGGCACGGTGGCTCATGCCAGTAAACCCAGCATTTCCGGAGGCCAAGGCAGGGGGACTGCTTGAGTCTAGGAGTTCAAGACCATCCTGGGCAACATAGAAAAGCCTCATCTCTACAGAAAATAATAATAATAATAAAAAGCCGGGTAGGGTGGCATCTCAGCTACTCAGGAGGCTGAAGAGGAAGGGTTGCCTGAGCCCAAGATGTCGAGGCTGCAGTGAGCCTGATTGTGCCACTGTACTCCAACTTGGGTGATCCCTACTAAAAAAATAATAAACAAACAATCACATAAATAAGGCTGGACAGATATCTAGAGTTATATGTGAAAACTCTTTTTAGCATCTAAAATTAATTCAAATGAAAAAATAAACCACAATGGGCGAAGAAAAATATGTTTATTTGCGTGTAATAGCTAGCCTAGAGCAGACAGTCTGTAACCTCTGGTTATAGAGGTTAAAATTTTATAACATAAAACATAAGGTATGATCTTAAAAAAAGTGATTAACTTTTTAAAGATTATAGACATTAATTTCAGAGCTGCCTCTAGAACCAGGTCTCCTGAACCTTGGTCTTCTGCTTTTTTCTTGCAAAACAGAATTTTTTTTTTTGTCCTTTGGAAAGAATTATTTAATATTCTTATTAAAAGATATTTTTAGGTCGGACTTGGTGGTTCAGCCTGTAATTCCAGCACTTTGGTAGGCCGAGGCGAATGGATTGCCTGAGCCCGTGGGTTCGAGACTAGCCCCGGCCACTTGGCGAGACCACGTTTCTACAATAAACCAAAAAATGAGCCACACGTGGTAGCGCGCTCCTGTAGTTCCGGCTACTTGGAAGGTGGAGGAGAAAGGATCGCTGGAGCCCAGCAGGTTGATGCTGGAGTGGCCGTGAGTTTGCCACTGCACTCCAGCCTGGGCAACAGCGTGAGATTCCCATTCAAAAAAAAAAAGATATTTTTAGTTAAAGATTATAGGAAGGATTTTATTTGTAGAGAATATTTAATTTTTGTGCTATTTCTCTAAAACTACTTTTATACAAATGTTCTAAATCTCAAATTTCCCCTGAAAACCAAAGAAACAATCATCCCTACTTCCTCCAACATCTCCCTCTGCACTTAAGCCCTGAGTCTGAAGTGTTCGACCACAATTAAAGACAATGATTCTTCCTAAAGAGGGACATCGTATAGGAAAGTAGAGGCCGGGCTCGGTGGCTCAACCTGTAAACCCAGCACTCTGGGATGCGGAGGCGAGTGTATTGCTTGAGTCCTGGGTTGGAGACCAGCCTGGTCAACTTGGTGAGACCTCCCCCCACAACAAGATTTTTTAAAAAATTAGCTAGGCCTGGTAGCTTGCTCCTGCAGTTCTAGCTACTTGGAAAGCTGAGGCTGAAGGATCGCCTGAGCTCAGCAGGTGGACACTGGGGTGGCCTTGAGCGTGCCAATGCACTCCAGCCTGGGCGACAGAGTGAGACTCCAACTCAAAAATAAAAAAAAAAGAAAAAGGAAAGTAGAAATTTGGTCGTCTTTCTACATCCTAAATGCCACTGGTCTTTGAGACACTATTTTAAATGGAGCTCTTTGTACTGTCCAGCTCATTTAGAAAATGTCCACCCCAAAGAGGGCTTCTCAATGTTGAGCTCTGGATCTTCTGGTATTTTCAGAATAATAAGTATTTGCAATATAATTTACATTTTAACATTTCTTATGAATAATGTCACATTTTCTACCCCAAGATAGTGCTAGTATTCAGATTGTTTTTTTTTTTTTTTTTACAGGAACTCAAAAGCACTTCACTTAAAGGAATTTTTCACATATACTAAAGACCAGTTATCCTAAAAATATTTTAGAAGAATTAAATACCTTATTTTGAGTCTCTCTTTTTCAACCTTCTTTTTTAAAAAAAAAAACCTAATCTGAGCCGGGCTCGGTGGCTCAGCCTGTAATCCTGAGCCTTTGGGAGGCTGAGGTGAGTGGATTGCCTGAGCCTGCTGGTTCGAGACCCGCCTGGGCAGACGAGACCTCATCTCTACAATAAATAAAAAAATCAGCTGGGCGTGGTAGTGTGCGCCTGTAATTCCGGCTACTCGGAAGGCTGAGGTGGAAGGATTGCCGGAGCCCAGCAGGTCGAGGCTGCGGTGGCTGGGAGCGGCCACTGTACTCCAGTCTGGGCGACAGAGTGAGACTCCAACTCAAAAATAAATAAATAAATAAATAAATAAAAATAAAAACCTAATCTGCCTTCTAAGCTCTAATAAGTCTTCCTATCACATTGCTTTGATTAGGTCATTCCTCTGCTCAAAAGCCTTCAGTATATCTCAATAGAGTCTAAAGCACCCAAGGTACCATAGTGAATTCACAGGGACACCAAAAAATTTTTCGTAAATTTGAAGAAAGCACAGTGAACATCTGTTACACACTGTCAAAATGACTATTTTCACAGAATCTTCACAGCTTTAATATTTGATTATCTTACACTCCTTTTGATGATGTCCTATCTTTCAAAGGTGAATTTTCAACAGTTACTGTGATAAAAGGCAGCACCACTCAGAAAATAGTGTGGAGTATGAAATGAGGGTGGTGATATCCGATCTGAATTTGACACTTGAGGAAGTGTGCCATGCCCAACAGACATACATATTCATTAGTAAGTAATCATGGTTCCTTAATAATGAAATAAAATATAACAAGAAATGGATATGTATTTATTTTTCAAATGATTACTAAGTTGTTAGGACATAAATACTTACGTTGTTTGAATCTACTTAATAAATGAAAGTATTAGGTGTTTCTTGTGGTCTCAGGATGCTATGAAAAAATTACTGTGCTAAGAATGGTGCTATGAATCAAGAAAGTTTGAGTATGTCTAGTCTAAGCGTTTTGGCCCTGCATTCAATGACTTAAATATTGCTCCAATTCTTTTAAATTTGTTTTATACCATTTGCTTATTTTAATTCTCTATTGCCTGTAGAATGGTGACTGGTTTCTTGGTCATAGGTTATCCAGCCAGTATTTTGTGTATGTACTTACCAATCTGCATTTTTGTCCCTATGCTTTCCACATGTGGCAGTATAGTTTGTTGAGATATTAATGTGTGTTTTATTGTCTCTTTTTCTCTCTCTTATCTAAATAGATTCCCAGGCATTTGTAAATTGCTGAATAAAGGAGAGTGGGCAGGGGAAGAGGAGAAATTTTTTCTTAGAAGTTATTGTCAGACAAAATGTTTTCCTGATTTTATTTTATTCAGAATGCCAAAGTCCTTGATAAATTTATGTTTGGAGTTTGAGGAGAACAAGGAGATAGTGTTGGGGGAGGGGGAAAAAAGTAGAGCATATTGTTTCCTAGCACTATCATAACAAATGAATACAAACTTAGTAGCTTGAAACACCAGAAATTTATTTATTTTCCAACAGTTTTGGAGACCAGATATCGAAAATCAAGGTATCTGGAGGGTTGATTTCTTCCAGAGGTTTTAGGAGAAAATATTCCATGTCTCTCTCCTAGCTTCTGGTGGCTGCTGGTGATCCTTAGCATTCTATGGCTTGTGAATACACTAATCCAATCTTCACCTCCATCTTCACATGGTATTGTCTTCTTGTGTGTCTGTGTCCTCTCCTCTTCTTATAAGGACACTTCCATTGGATTTTGGGCTCACCCCAAACTCAGGATGCTTTCATCTTTCCATCTTTAAATAATTACACATACAAAGGCTCTATTTCCAAGTAAAACCACATTCTGAGGTTCTGGGTGAGAATAGGTTTTGTGGGGACACTAGTCAACCCACAACAAAGATTAGCAGTGGAAGGAGATTGACAGGTAAAGAATATTGGGGACTACATAGGTGGTAAAATGTGAAAAGAAAATGAAAAGGTTTCTATTCCACCAAGTAGAAGAGAATTTAGAGTTCTGGCAAAATCAAGATTCCTCTCCAAACATGGCATAGAAAAAATAGTCACCTACCTCCAAGGGACCACACAGGCTTGTACTACATTTAATTTAAATAAAGAAATTTACCATCTTTTCACATCTATGTCTGTAAAACATAATATGTCACTAGAACCACACTTATTCCACCTATCCTCCAAATCTGAGTTCACGTTCTTTTTTCTTTATAAAAACTTAGACTAAGGTCATTACTTTCGTATTTGTATTGAATGTGACTTTCTTTTGGTGACCAATCCTGTGTCACTTCATCTCATTTTTTTTCCTCTCAAAGTATTTGCATTTTAAGCTTTTGAAACTACTTATCACTTCATGTCTTTATTTTGTCTCCCTGCTATATTAGATTTTAGCTCCTTTTAGGGAAGGACTATATTTTCTATCTCTTGATAGCTATCATCATTCTTATCACCATATAGATAATGGATTTAATTTGATTTATTTCCTTTAGTTTTTGTTCCTGGTGTCCATGTTTCTCCTTAGTTTTTCATTGTTACATTTAAAAGATAGTTTTAAAACATAGTAGTAATGGTATTTTTCCAAAGCAAATATTTTTTTTTTATGACAGTGTTCACCCTGCAAATATTTTTTATGATTTCGACCAACCAAACCCAAGGTAAGTGGCAAGTGAAAAGGAGGTTTTGTTTTCTAAGTCCTTTGGCATCTTAGATGCACCAGAATAGCTTCCTTGTGTGTAGAGCAACCTTGGCAGTTTCTGAATTTTACAATTTGTTTGCTTTCTCAGAAGTATATGGTAGTGAGCTCTGAGTAAGTGGGAAATGAATCACAATCTGATCTACAAATAAATCCTCTGGAGCTCCATGTTCTTATAGTAATTTTCTTGATGTGTACATTTTATATCATATCAGACCTGGAAAAATACAAAACTTAGGAACAAACAATCTCAGAATACTTCAGTTAATTTCAAAGAAAATTCAACTAGGCTTCCATGTCTAGGACCGTGGAACATGTTTATTTTCTTCTGTATACTGAAGACAGTAACAAAGTTAATCAAGAGAATGTCTGATAGCAGTAGGTTTTTTCTTTTTTTTTTTGAGTTGGAGTCTCGCTCTGTTGCCCAGACTGGAGTGCAGTTGCTGCTCCCGGCCACCACAGCCTCAACCTGCCTGGCTCCAGCGATCCTTCCGCCTCAGCTTTCCAAGTAGCCGGAATTACAAGCATGCGCTACCACGCCCAGCTGATTTTTTGATTTATTGTAGAGATGAGGTCTTGCTGCCCAGGCGGGTCTCAAACCCACAGGCTCAGGCAATCCACTCACCTCAGCCTCCCAAAGGTGCAGGATTACAGGCTGAGCCACCGAGCCCGGTTTTTCTTTTTTTTTTTTTTAGTTTTAAAGCATTTTATGTCCATAGTGAATTTGAATAGTTCCCAGAAAATAAGTCATATTCTTCTTTTATTTTTTTTGAGTTGGAGTCTCACTCCATTGCCCATGCTGGAGTGCAATGGTATGCTTATGGCCACCCCAGCATTGACCTGCTGGGCTCCAGCGATCCTTCCGCCTCAGCCTTCAAAGTAGTCAGAACTACAGGTACGTGCTACCATGCCTGGCTAATTTTTTATTTATTGTAGAGATGAGGTCTCACCTAGTTGTCTGGGCTGGTCATGAACCCACGGGATCAAGCAATCCACTTGCCTTGGCCTCCCAAAGTGCTTGGTTTATAGGCTGAGCCACCAAGTCTGGCCAATAAGCCATATTCGATGTACAGATTCTTATTTCAGATCTAGCATTATCTTTGACCTGACACAGATATTTCTTATTTAAATCTGAGAAGCTTAAGAGGTAGTAACGTGATTAAATATTTAATTATTTTTATTTAACCACACTTACCCAAAATGGTTATTAGTAAAAATATCTTTAATTAGCAAATAAAGAAAATAGATATGTTATATTTCCTTGCCAAATTATGCATTATTTGCTACAAGAAGAAATAAATATTTTACTCCTAATCCTAAAATAAAAAAAAACACTTATCCCTTAAATTAAAAAATAAATTTATTTCTGTACAACTTAGAATTTTCTTTGTTGATATAACAGCCTCCTTTACTTTCTGCTCTTGGATGTGCAGTTTGTATGGCTGAATCCTTTAACTTCTGAGTTAGAAGTTAACTAGAGTTAACAAGAAGCTAAATAGGCCAACCTTTGAGTCCTTTAATGTCTAAAAGACCAAAATGAGATGAGCAGTGTCTCAGCTTTAAACTGAGTGGCTAACATTGAATATTTAGTAATTTTACACAAAATTTGTCTTCTCTTAAAAAATTCATGAGCCATATTGCCAAAAAGCAGAAGTCTGACAGAGCTCACCCTTTCAGACAGGTTCTGAAATAAATCATGTACATTGTTTAATACTCTGAGGTCCTTTCTGCTGGGTTTTCCCTCGCCTAATACTTTTGTCTTTTTCCTAAGTAGAGCTGTATCTTGAGGACCCTGGTTTTATTAAGTGGTTTATGCCTTAATAATGTTTTTTTTTTTGAGTTGGAGTCTCACTCTGTCGCCCAGGCTGGAGTGAAGTGGCGTGCTCCCGGCCACCACAGCCTCAACCTGCTGGACTCCATCCATCCTTCCACTTCGGCCTTCCAAGTAGCTGGAACTACAGGCGCGCGCTACCACACCCAGCTAATTTTTGATTTATTGTAGAGATGAGGTCTCGCTAAGTTGCCCAGGCGGGCTCTGGTAATCCACTCACCTCAGCCTCCCAAAGGTGCGGGATTACAGGCTGAGCCATCGAGCCCGGCTGTCTTAATAATGTTAATAATTTCTTAAAAATTTTCCTGGTCCTTTGGTTTCTTTATTTGTTTTCCAATCGTACCATATCATAGCATATATTGTCCAACGAGTTTTGTTATTGTCTACTGGAATCTCTCTGGTGTCCTACATTCCTGGCCTCTGAATATGACCTTTTTTAGACACTCCTGCTGTCTACCCTCAGCTACACTCTATCTTATAATGATTTTATAGATTAATTTTTATTTTGTAGTCATAAAATTTTTGAAGCTCAGCCAAACTTACGGAGGGATAGGAAAATGGAACCTCAAAAAAGACAAGTGGGAGGACCAGGTAGAAAGGGGAGGAAAACAAATTTCCCCAAATTTATAAGAATTAAGTATGTCAGAGGCTCACACTAGAATTTCTGATGCTCTTCCATTGGTGTTGGCCTTGCTGGTACCAAAGTTTTCCAAGGCATCTACAAACTCCATGGAAAGATATTTTGCTTGCTCAGAAAAGATATGATTTCCATCCAGTTAGCCAGTAGGAGAGTTGAAAACTCTAGAACCAGTCAGGTTCAGTGGTTCAACCTGTAATCCTAGCACTTTGGGAGGCTGAGGAGAGTGGATTGCCTTGAGCCCTCGGGTTGGAGACCAGCCCGGGCAACTTGGTGAGACCTCCTCTCCACAATAAATAAAAAAATTAGCTGGGCGTGGTAGTGTGCGCCTGTAGTTCCGGCTACAGGAGTAAGGTGTAAGGATTGCCAGAGCCCAGCAGGTCCACTCCACTGCGCTCTAGCCTGGGTGAAGGAGTGAGACTCCAACTCAAAAAAAAAAAAAAAGAAAACTCTACAACCATTTGTGTTGAGTCCAATATTTGCCTTAGACAAGGTGCCAGGAGCAGTGTGCTTCCAAATGTTCTCAGCAGCATATTTCTCGTGATAGATGGGTTTTTACCAGAGTCATTATTGCATGCAAAATTACCACTCATGCATGAAAACAAAGCAATCTTTCTGTAAACACAGATTTCCTTGTCATGCAGTTCTTTCTGTTTCTCAGAGACCAAGCATTTTCTGTGATCTTTAGAACTTCAAAAACAGCTTTTTTTTTTTTTTTTAAAGGACTCATTGTCAATAGTTACATTGAATTATGCAACACTGAGCTGGTACCAGCAAGAACCAGCCCGGCCTTCTCAAGTTGGCAGCTCTAATGGTAGCATGTGCAAAGTGCCTTGATCACTTCTTTGATACTCTCCTGCCTGCTATCTTTTTTTTTTTTTTTTTGTCTTTTTAAAATTCTTCCTTTGATTGGAATCTTATCACCCAAAACTGACTTATGAGTCTCAGCACTGCTATTTCCACCCTGGGGGCATTGGTCCCCAGGTTCAGTCTTTTCCCATCTGTTGTGAACTACTGTGTTGTGTACCTAGCTGGGACAAGGGATTTAACAAACTCTTCATATCCCTCAGTCATGTGTTGTGGTTTAGAATGAGAAGAGATAGAGTACATGATACAATGATACTGACAACGGAAAGTGAAAATTGAAGGATGGATGGAGTTACAGCAAAGATTTGGAAATGAGGAAATAAAAGAGATTTTTATTTTGTGTTCATGTAGTGAAGAGCATCAATATGGGCGACTTCATTTCAAATGATCACTTTTGTAACTATACATGCAATTTAATATAAATGCAAATGATTAACCGTGAGGTGTGATAGAGTTTCTTTTGCTCACTCACTTGAGTCTTGTTAAATGTTCCCTATTGGCACGTCCTGGACCAGGGTTCTCTCCTGCACCCTTGTTCATAGCACTTCTATTTTTAATTAGTGAGGCCATATTCTTCATGCATAAAATACTGGAAGTATTAATAAAGAGAAGTAATAACTGAGCGTATAAGAGTATTGAAATTGTGACTTTTATCATCTTACGCTTACTTCTCTTTCTTCATGAGCTATAGAGCTTGCACAAAGCAAATGGGATTGAGTTCAACATTTTGAATTAGTGGCTAACAATGAGTACTGGTAAATTTCACATTCAAGTCCTCATATCTACCTTCTAGTGAAAAAAGTTGGAAGTTGCAGAAATTTGTGATCCATATTTCCAAGCTGTTGCGCGCTCCCTGCTGGGACAGAACATGTGCTTTCCACATTTTCATCTGACCTACTTCACTTGCGAATTATCTGCCAAGCCCCTGTAGAGATCTGAGAGTCAACTGCTTTGAGTCACGTTAACCTTCTATACTCTCAGAAAAGCCCTCAATTTATATTGATTGGTTGATTGATTGATTGACTGAGTTGAAGTCTCACTCCATCGCCCAGGCTGGAGTGCAGTGGCACTCTCACGGCCACCCCAGCGTCGACCTGCTGGGTTTAGGCGATCCTCCCACCTCAGCCTTCCAAGTATCCAGAACTATAGGCGCGGGCTATCATGCATGGCTAATTTTTTGATATATTATAGAGAGGAGGTCTCACCAAGTCGCCCATGCTGGTCTCGAACCCCTGGGCTCAGGCAATCCTCTTGCCTCGGCCTCCCAAAGTGCTGGGCTATAGGCTTGAGCCACTGTGGCTGGACAACAACATTCTTAATAAAACAATACCCAGAGCTACCAAATTGGTAATCTCCTGGGAAGAGGAATCTGGAGTCCAAAGCCAACTTTCTTTTTTTTTTTTAAATAAATATTTCTGTGCTCTAGTGACTACCACAGTCACTGCATTGACTGACCTCGGGGTGCCCAGCTCCTGTCTTAGGGATTTGGACACTGCATAGACTTGAATTCTGACTTTGCTCTTCATCTAAGACATAGAGAAAAATCTAAACTTTTCAAATGTCTTAGTAGTGAAAGATAACAAAGAAATATAGGTGCAGCAAAGAAGAAATTTAAACATTCTTGATTACAGAGTATAGCATTTTTTTTTTTTTTGAGTTGGAGTTTTACTCTGTTGCCCAGGCTGGAGTGCAGTGGCAAGCTCATGGCCACCCCAGCATTGACCTGCTGGGTTCAGACGATCCTTCCTCCTCAGTCTTTCAAGTAGCTGGAACTATAGGTGTACTCTACCATGCTGGCTAATTTTTCATTTATTGTAGAGAGGAGGTCTCGCCAAGCTTCCCAGGCTGGTCTCGAACCTATGGGCTCAAGCAATCCACTAGCCTCAGCTCCCAAAGTGCTGGGATTACAGGCTGAGCCACCGAGCCTGGCCCAGAGTGTAGCTTGATCCTTGAAGATATCAGACCCCATCAGACTCCATATGAAATTACAATCACAGCTCCTTCTTCCTGAATACCCACCATCTGCCACTTACTATACTGGAGTGTTATTTATTTCTGTATTTCCATTAGATCTTCACAAAAATCCTATAAGATAATATTTTCCTTCATTTGCCAACCAGGAAACTGAAGTTGAAAGGCAAAGTAGCAATACATCACATAACTCATTAGCCAAGGAGCTGGGATTTTACCCCAGATCTGATTTTGAAGTAGACTCTCTTCTCTTTTAGCTATCCTGAGAAAAAAATGCTAGTTTAAGATCTTTCTTTCCCAGCTACCTTTCTTTCCTTGCTATCTCTAGAAGGCTGGCAACTCCTTTAAAATCAGATTTCCAGAGTGCCATGTTGAAATCTAGAATGAATGGCGTGACACTCTACGTCAAGAGGCCTGTCCTCTCATTTGTGCTTTCCAGAGTAAGACTCATTCATGTCTACTGATCCTGAGATCTCCAGCCATACTTATGGGAGAGTGGCTTTGTATGGCCCTAATGGCCCTATCTGTCTTACAGCAATAGTGTTGGCCTTAACCCTATGGGAATGCCATTTATGCTGGCTGGAATGAGTGGGAAGAATTCTTGAGCTTTTGTTTTATTCAGGTATAAGGATAAGACTCCAGAATTCTGACATGAGTGTGACTTTTATGCAAAGACTTCTCACATCCCTGCTTCTTTTTCTAGCAGTTGGTATAGAGATGTTTAAGCAGGAGCATCTGTGAGAAGAGGGGAAATGTGCATAGAGATGACAGAACTGTGTGTTGGGAGCCCCAGGGGTATTGGGATGATGCAGCATTGATGACATGGGCCAAATGTGAACACTATGATCTACCACCCAGAACTGAGGGATTTACTTTCCCAGTGTCTGAGAGTGCTGCAAGCAGAAGGACTTCAGTTATCAGCTCCCCTGCAGGACATGCCTCTGCTGAGATGCCACCTCACCCAAAGTCACCTTGAATTGCCGCGGTAACCTGCACCCACTCGCTGATCTACATGGGATACAAAATCATGGCCTTATCACCTTAACTCAGGACAACTCTAAAGAATCATTCAGCTTTACAGCTTCCCATAGAGCTAGCAGAGGCCTCCATTGAAATTGCATTGGTGCTGAACTTCTTTTGCTCAGTCCAATTTTTTTCTCCTCCACTTCAGAGGTATTGAGCCTAATAGCACTTCCTAATAACTGTCTTATATACTAAACTCTGTCTCCGCATTTTCTTCCTGGGAAACCTGACTTGTGAACAGCTACAAACAGGGTATAGATCAGAGGGGATGCTGCATCCTCAGCTGCAGTTGGTCCTGTAAACCATGTGGGTTGCTCTAGAAATAAACAAACTATATTTTACCTGCAGAGTTGCAGAGGACTTAAAGGAAGTTCTGGCTGGAATGATTACACTGTCAGAAACTGCGAAATTTTTGCAAACACCATTTCCTCAATTATTTTATCTCTGTAAGTTTCCGAGGCTTTTGTAAATACATATTAATTTTTTAATTTATAATTTTTATTTTCATGAGGCAGGGTCTTGCTCTGTCACCCAAGCTGGAGTGCAGTGGCATGGTCTTGGCTTACCGTAGCCTCACCCTCCTGGGCTCAAGTGATTCTTCCAGTGTAGCCTACCCAGTAGCTGGGAATACAGGTGCACACCATTATACCTGGCTAGTTTTTATTTTATTTTTGTAGAAATGAGACCTCAGCCGGGCTCAGTGGCTCAGCCTGTAATCCTGCACCTTTGGGAAGCTGAGGTGAGTGGATTGCCTGAGCCCGCGGGTTCGAGACCCGCCTGGGCAGCGAGACCTCATCTCTACAATAAATCAAAAAATCAGCCGGGCGTGGTTGCGCATACCTGTAATTCCGGCTACTTGGAAGGCTGAAGCAGAAGGATTGCCGGAGCCCAGCAGGTCGATGCTGCGGTCCACTGCACTCCAGTCTGGGTGACAGAGTGAGACTCCAACTCAAAAAAAAAAAAAAAAAAAAAAAAGAAATGAGGTCTCACTATGTTACCCAGGCTGCTCTCAAACTCCTGGACTCAAGCAATCCTTCCTCAGTCTATCTAAGTGCTGGTGTGATCCACCAGGCCTGGCCGTATATCTTACATTTATATCTTGGTTTATTTAGAGGTCAGTGGAAACACAGGATGTCTCTGTAGAAGACTACAGTAGATTTGACCTTATGCATGAAGCTTTTTCTGATTATTTGGTTTATATTGAGTTTCCCTGTCTGTAATTCTGCCCCATTTATCCTCCACTCTACAATTGGCCACTTATCTCTAGGCTTCTACTCTTTGTAAGAGTAGCCCTCTATGCTCTAATGTGAAATCTTGTCTTTCCAGTTAGTTTATATATTTTCTAAGAATAGCTATTTTATTTCTTAGGTTTATATTCTCCATAACGCATAGCTCAAAACTGAACACACAGGAGACACAATAAAAGGGGGACCCCAAAACCCCACTATTGTATTTTGAGAGTGGGCTCCTCATAGCACAGGCTTTCCTCAGTAGGTAACTGTTCTAGAAAACCATTGGTTTCAGTGTACCAGCTAGCGTTGTTATGAGAGGTTGTGTTCAGCATCAGTGACTTTTTGGGGGGGGAAATTCTTTCAGTGAATTTGCCCATGTCATGACGGGTGATTTACATGAACAACGTACCCACTCTATGCTGAAGTGTTCTGCAATTTTTGACTAAAACTCCCATGACCCTCATGTTTCACCCTCCCTATTCACCCAATCTCACCAGAGCAATATATATATATTTTTTTGGTTTGTTTCTCTGAATGAAAAGTTTCCTCAAATGGAAACATTCTGTCCATGTGGAAGAGGTGAAACAAAAAATGGCAGAAGCACTAAAATGCATCAAAATAGATGAGTTCAAAAGTGTTTTAAGCAGTGAAAAAAGAATCTTGATAGCCGTATTGCATCAAATAGAGAGTACTTTGAAGGTGACTGAAGTTTAAACATGTAAGAATAAAAGCAAAGTTTTTTATAAATAAATTCTGTTTTTTGGGGGGTTGCCCTCATAAATATTTTCTGACATAACTCAGATTAAACTCTCATTAATGGTTGGAACAATAGATATAGGATTCAAGAAGCTATATCATGTCAAGAGCAGAATTAAGTCATTCAGACAGTTTGTCAGGAATATGGCATTGGATCATTTAAAAATTTATTTCCCAGTTTCTATTACTTTCTTTCACCTCATCTTTGCCTCAACACAGAGATAACTATTATATTCTTCTGGATATTTTTAAATATGCATGTCTTTAAATGTTTATATCTCATATCTAGCACAATTTCGGGCATCATAACCCTCATTTATCTTTGCTAATATGATTGGTGAAAAGTAGTATATTGTATTTCTTTTGTTACTGTTTACTGATGCTATACTCTTTACCTCTTACTGAGAGTCTACGAATACCCAAACAATGTGCCACCTATTTATTTTTATTTTTATTTTTTGAGTTAGAGTCTCACTCTTGTCATCCAGGCTGGAGTGCAGTGGCATGCTCATGGTCACTGTAGCCTCGACCTGCTGGGCTTAGGTGATCCTTCCACCTCAGCCTTCCAAGTAGCTAGAACTACAGATGCATGCCACCACGCCCAGCTAGTTTTCATGAGTTATTGTAGAGATGAGTTCTCACCAAGCTGCCCAAGCTGATCTCAAACCCCCAGGCTCAGGCAGTCCTCTCTCTGTCGTCTCCCAAGGTGCTGCGATTACAGGTTGAGCCACTGTGCCGGCCTGTGCTAGCTATTGTACACTTGCTAATTCATTCAGTAAACATGACACTTTATGAAGTCATTGTTATCTCTATTTTATTAAAATTGAGGATTTAAATATCCTGACAGAGATTGCAGAACTAGCATAAGACAAACTCTGCCTGTCCCTTTTCCCTCTTGGGATTCCCAGATCATGTAATTAACATCTGGGAATAAGAAAATAAGGAATAGAACTGGGGAACAATCTGGAGAATTAAAAAATAACAACAAAATAACATTTATGAGCAAGATACAGGTACAATAAAGGGATGAAAGAAGGAATGGTCTCAAATTGATTATGCAGTGATAATTATGCCTCACCCTTTTTTTACTGGCCAAGTGTATGTTTCTTCTTGCTGGATGTGTTTTTGCCTTAGGTAGCTGATGTCAGGAGACTTTTTTTTTCCTACTGTACTATGATCTAGTAATACAGAAATAAAAGGTGCTATATTTTCCCTGCTGCATAACTGAACAACAGTAACTTACTGTTACCCACATGAGCCATGTAAAGATAAAGTTCTCTTAAGCATAAACCTCACTATCTTTCTTCTTTTAACTTTTTTTTTTTTGAGTTGGAGTCTCACCTGTTGCCCAGGCCGAAGTGTCGTGGCACACTCATAGCCACTCCAGTGTGGCACATGGCTAAGTTTTGATTTATTGTAGAGATGAGGTCTTGCCAAGTTGCCCGGGCTGGTCTTTTAACATTTAACGAAGTTGAGGCACAGAGACTCTTAAGTCCCAAGATTCTAGAACTGATTCACAGTGATCCTGGAGCTGGTGTCTAGGAGTCCTGATTGCTGGTCCTGTCTTCTTGCTGCTATCTTGTTTCCTTCTTATATACTTAGACACTATCTTGAGACTGGTGGTAAGTCTCTCAGTTAAAATAAAAATAACCATCATGAATAAAAAAGAATCAAGTTGTTGAGAATAACTTGGTATCTGAGTATACAGGAGGCCTTTAGAGCTAAAGGTCTTACTTCAAGGCTGAGAAGAATAAGCTTGTTAGATGGGGAAATATACCTCTTATTCAGGGTGACAGAGATGACAGATTTAAATGACCTTTAAAAAATATTGCTTTCCCAGACTCACAGAAAACATTTGTCAAACTACTATTGTTCTTACTGTAGTAAACTACAGTTAGCAAAAAAGAGCAAATAATTTGCATATTAGAAAGATTATAAATCAATGGGTAGCAAATAAATTCCATGTACTATATATTTATCTTTTGGCTGCGACCCAGCATCCATTTCCATTTCCAGCTGGCACCCTGATTTTTTGGGGGGGATTCATATTTCTCTTACTCTAAGTATTACCTTTCAAACATTTTTACTGTAGTTTATAAAAAAAAAACCAGTACCACTCCTCATCGAACACATGTATATTTATAAGAAACTAAACATGCTAAAGCAAAAAAAAATACTAATGAGTATGCATTCTGATATTTCTATTCATATTCTTCATAGTCTCTTCTTTAAAAATCAGTGCTTGCAGTCTATTGTATTGAGTGTTTGGTCCACAAATGATCTATCATCTATACTTTGGAAAATACTCATCTAAATCAGTATGGCTTGAATATGGTTGAACTGATCTCAGGAATGGTCACATTCCTCTCAGTTGAGATTTGTAGAGGAATGGGTGAATAATCCAAAAAGAACCAATGAGTTGGAAGAAAACTTCTTCTGGGACATAAGGAAATGAATTTTACAAGCTTCACAGGCAGTTTACTATCTTGAAGGTAGATGCACTGATACAGGTCACTGGATGGTGACTGAGGTTGAAGCTTCCATTGTGGAAGCCCAGCAGAAACTCGGAAAGAAACAGATCCAGGGTAATATTCTTGAGTGGCTGGGCTCAATGACTCAGCCTGTAATCCCAGTACTTTGGGAGGCCGAGGCGAGTGGATTGCCTGAGCCCACAGGTTAGAGACCAGCCCAGGCAACTTGGTGAGAACACATCTCTACAATTAAAAAAAAAAAAATTCTTGGAGTAACTATATCAAGTCACTTTATCAGTCATAACTCTAGACAGTTCAGTTATGCAAACCAATATGTTTCTTATATTGTTAGGCAATCTCTCAGGATAAAAATTTGAAATTATAATTTTATCTACTACTTTCTATTTGCTTATAGAAAAGACATGATTTTTCATGGATCTAAGTTATGGCTGGAAATTATTCACAGGAAGTGGAGTGAAATGATCCATTTCAATTTGTCACATGCCTCAGTGAATCCTGCATTGACATGCAGCCCCCCATGACACTGGCAACTTAAACTCTCGAGGAACACAGATTCTCAAATGACTCATTCCTAGGAGAAGTGAAAGCTTTGTTTTGAGGACAGAGGTCACGTCCACTTGGAATGGAGGTGATGCCGTACCAGATTTTCATCATGGACAATCCAAGAAGATTATCTATGTGCTTCTAAAGTCTAATGGAAGTCATTGAGGGAACAAAGGATGTGATCTCTCTGTTCCAGGAAGTGGAGTTGTTAGTGGCATGAAGGGATGCAAACCCAATGCCACAATGAGACTTTTTTTTCCCTTGTTATTTTATTCCGTTGATTTTTTCAACTTCTCATGTTGAATATAATCTTTCACAATGAGACTTTTGAAAGAATTCATATCTGCATGTGGTACCCTACCTAACAAGTGCTTAGTGTCTCTTTATTTTAGGACATTAGGAAGTTACAAAAGAGAAGGATGTGCTGCTTTGTGTGAGTGGATGAAGTAACTAAATCTAAATGTCACTTTAATTCCAAGTTTGATGACCAATTCCAATATAGAGGAGCTACAAAATCATTGTGAGATACTGCATCATTTTAGAGATAATAGCATTAACTACGTAGGCCAGTCAGATCTTATGGGATATTAGGCATAACATACATAGGTTTAACTGAAGTGTAGTTGAACTTGCTGATTTAAGTTGTGAAGTAAAACTACTTTTGAAATCTGAAATCAGATTGGGAATGAAGACTGTGAAGCACTGGATCCAATACTTACTAATTTAAATTCTTCAGTTAACTTTTAATACACTCAGTGAATCTTTAATAAACTATTCAGATATATTTATTTACAAGGATGGTGTACTTACCTTAGGATCCTCAGTAGGAAAAACAACACAAGCTATGAAAATCATACTTGATCATACTCAGTAGGAAAAACAGCACAAGCTATGAAACTACAGGGGGTGGGGGAACAGGGAGGGGCAAGGAGGGGGGATTAATGGTAGTCAGTATCTGTCTGGGGAAGAGGGAGCATACTTCATCAACAAGGGTACCTGCACAATGAATATTTGTATACCTAACCCTTAACTGTACCCCACCATTTTAAAATAAAATATATAATTTAAAAAAAAAGAGAAAAGAAAATCATACTTGAAGTTAGAAGTCCTGATTCTACCACTTACCATCTTTGTGACACTCAGAGGCGTCTTATATTGCCATCTGGGAAATGACAATAATGCCAGTGTCTGTTCTACTGATTTCATTGGGATTGTTACGGCAATTAGATGGGAAATGCAAGTAAAAATGCTTTGAAAACATTTTCGTATAGTTCTCTAAGATTCTATATAAGTATATGCAATTATTTATAGGAAAAAGCTTTGGAAGCATTAAGAAATAAACAAATTATTAGTTAAAGAGGGTCATAATTTGAAAGGTTTCAAGTTTTAGAAGTTTAAGATCTCTGATTCTATCTGACAATATGTGTCCCTGGCCTAGAGTCTCTTGGTTTGATTTCTCCAGAGAAAAAACCTCCAGATACCTGCCAATGTCAGGGAAGAACAGGTTCTAATTTTTATCTTTAGCTAATTTTGTAATTTGTCAGTCAGTTACTGATGGTGTTAGAAAGCCAGTCTGCTTAAAGAGTTGCTAGAAGTACAGTAGATGTTTTTAATCTACTACCATAGTTTGTTCAATGTTCAATCACCCCATCTTCCTCAATTCTATGATGGTGAAATAGAATTTTAGAGATTGCTAATCCAGTCTCATAATTTTGCAGATAGCACAACTGATGTCCAGGAAAGGTAAGTAGCTGTTTAAAGATATAGAGCTAAAATTTTTGAGAAAGCAAGAATTTATATATATATTTGAGAAAGGATCTTGCTGTATCTTCCAGTCTGGAGTGCAGTGGTGCAATCATGACTCACTGCAGCCTTGACCTCCTGGGCTCAAGCCATCTTCCTGCCTCAGGCTCCTGAGTAGTTAAAACTATAGGTATGTGTCTCCACACTCAACTAATTTTTTATTTTTTAATTTTTGCAGAGACAGGATCTTGCTATATCGCCCAGGCTGGTCTTGAACTCCTGGTCTCAACAATCCTCCCACCTTGGTCTTCCAAAGTGCTTGGATTATAGGCATGAGCCACTGCACCTGGCTGATAATTAATATTTAGGTCTTTCTGTTCCAGTCTGATATTTCTTCTCAGCAATCTATGTTGATTCTCAAGGAAAAAACAATATCCTAGCTGTAGCAGTTTTAATTGTTGAATTACTTAAACTTAATTCATATGTTATTTCTACTGTCAGAGAAGAAATAGCTAAGAAAAGATGTGAAACAACTCATCTCCCATTGAATAACTTCTTATTATAAAGGCATTTTCAGGACGACTGGATGTACTGGCTCACACCTGTAATCCTAGTACTTTGGGAGGCTGAGGCAGGAGGATTGCTTGAGCCCTGGGGTTTGAGACCAGCCTGGGCAGCACAGCAAGGCTTTATCTCTACAAAAATTAAAAAATAAGCTGACTATGGTGGCATGCTGCCTGTAGTCCCAGCTACTTGGGAGGCTGAGGCAGAAGGATTACTTGAGCCCAGGAGGCTGCAGTGAGCCAAGAGTATGCCATTACACTCCAGTCTGGGTGACAGTAAGACCCTGACTAAAAAAATAAAATAAATAAAGGCACTTTCAGTCTCAGTATAAAATCATTAGAAAAATTACTGAATCATTGCCTCTAACATTTCGTTGTTGTTCCAAATAGTTGTGATGACTGAAAATTCTTAAAGGTATGAACTAAAGGCTAAAAACAAGGGAATATTTGGAACTCAAAGATCTGTTAGACAATTCTACTTTCTATACAGGTAGGAGCCTGTCCCTCACTGACATTGGCGGGGTTCTGGAGCTCCCTTCCTTGGAGAAATTGAACCAAGAGATTCCAGGCCAGGGACAGAAGGCATAGCAGAATCTAAGGAAGAGTTGCTCTACCAAAAGGAGACAATTACGTAAAAACACACTCACTGAATGGTGGGATCACCCTGCTCTCTTCTACCTTTTGGATTTGTTCCTCTTGACACAACAGTGCTGATAGATTAAAATTTACTCAGAGGACTCTTCCTTAGAGAAACTGTATAGCTACTGACGAAAGACATATGGTTACTAACATTTGGGGATATCTAAAGAAATTGGCAGGGTTCCACTAAATGAAATGTACCCATTAATGCAGAACTTCCAATCTGCCCATTAGTTTCTCTTAAATAGGAATAATCCAAAAATAGTCATTAAACATTTGAAATAAGCCTCCAAGATAAAATGCTGAAAACAAAAGCAAATCACTAGAAAATGAAATTTGAAAACAGAGACAATACATGGGGCAGAAGAAAACTTCACAGGAGATAATACTTATCCATGAAAACCAAACCAAACCAAACCAAACATGCAGAGATAATCAGAGCATGCTTAAATATTAAAAATGCATAACTACTAATAATAAAAAGTATGTTAGTAAGAAGATAAAGTCAGATAAATCTTCTGAAAGTAACCTCAAAATATAAAGACATCTAAAAATGTAGGGCAAAAATAAGAAACTTAGATAATGAATCCTAAGATGTTCAATTAGAAGAATTATTATGAGCATCAGAAAAAGGAAGCAGAATTAAAAGAGAGGGGGAAATCTATTTGAGAAATAATTCAAGGCCTAAAATCACTTATTTTGAAATTCAGAAGATTCACCATTTATATCATGCCATCTCACAATAATGTTTCATAGATTTGTCAATATCATTAATGTGTAATCAATTTAACAAAAAATTATCAAGTGCCACATATGTGTCAAATCCTTTACTAACTCTAGAAAATAAAGTGGGGGCTCAATTAGTGGGAACCTGTTCTCATAGAGTTTACCCTCTAGTAAGATAGAGAGACAAGAAGAAGTCATCCCACCAAAAAATGTAAAATGCAATTATGATACACATAGTACATGGCACAAAGAAGGACTATTCTAGGGGCTTTGACCCAGTAAGAGAGATCAAGAAAAGTTTCCCTGAAGAAATAATGTTTGAGCTGTGATAGGAAGGAAGAATGGGCATTATCCAACCAAAGAGAATAGAAATAAGTGTTCTAGAAAGAGGAAGGCCTAGTGGGATAAGGTGGTGATGGAAGGGAATTCAATGTGAATGAAATGGGTATATTAAGAGGGGAGCATGGGATGAGAAAAGGCTGGAGATCAGAGGCTAGTAAGGTACTGACTAGGTGGAACTTTGTGGATCATCGTGGAGTTTTGCCTTGTTCCCATGGTTATATAACTGGAAGTCATTGAATTGTTTAAGCAGGGATAACACTGGAGTAAAATTTGTGTAACTGTGATGGTCACTTTGCCTGTAGTGTGGAGACTGGATTGGAGGTGGATCACGGAGTGATGTTAGTAGTGCTGTGAGGGTGCTTTCACAGTTGCCATGCAAAGGATTATGGGAGCTTGTATAAGAGTGACAATGATGAGGAAGAAGAGAAGTGAAAGTTTTGGAAAAATATTTAGAAGGTGAAGTCCATAGGACTTTGTGTGATAAATTACATCAAGAGATGATTCTCTGAATATTCTAAGGTAAAACAAATTACAAATTAGCTAGTCTGACCAATGAAGCCAGGAAAGAAAAATATAAATTAAGAACTTTAGAAATGCCAAAGCAAATATATTTGCATCTAACAGAGGTGTTAAAAAAATTTACCAGTGAGTGCTAAGTATAATCCTATATAGTAAGTCTGAAAATCTAGACAAAAGGATAATTTTCTAGGAAAATTGGAATCACCAAATCCTTTCATGGTTAATGACATCCTCAATGTTCAACTTGGAAAATAAAACAACCAGACTCTTGTGGCTCCTGTGAAGAGGAGTAGGGAGATTTGGGTGCAATTGGACAGTTCTAAACTTACAGCATCTGGAAATGTTCTGATAAGGTCTACTGTAGTCTTTTTAAAAATAACATTGATAGGCAAGGCTTGGGAGCTCAGTCTGTAATCTCAACACTTTGGGAGGCCGAGGCAAGTGGAAAGACTGAGCCCGTGGGTTCGAGACCAGCCCAAGCAACTTGGCAAGACCTCATCTCTACAATAAAAAACATAAATCAGCCATGCATGGGAGCATGTCTGTAGTTCTGGCTACTTGTAAGGCTGAGGTGGAAGGATCGCCGGAGACCAGCAGGTTGACTTTGGGATGGCCATGAGTGTGCCACTGCACTCCAGCCTGGGGGATAGAGTGAGACTCCAACTCAAAAACAAACAAACAAACCTTAATGATCACTCTATGGTCCACTTTTGCTCTCTGCCCTAGTGAATAACAAGATTAACATTCTTCTGAGGAGGCACTGGACAGACAAGCTGTCATCTCTGCAATCTCTTCTCCTACATATATTTCTCATATTTTGTTGACATTTTAGCAAGCTTGTAGGGAAAAAATACTGTATACATGTTTTACTCTATCACATTAAATCAGAAGTAGTAGCAGTTTTTTTCTGAATACATCTTTGTACTTAAAATTCATTATTATCATAATTAAAAAAAATTAAGTTAATATGAAAATATTTGAATTAAATTCAAAGAAATATTTTATTACATTTATCTCTACTTTTTGTTTTAATAGTCTTATTTATTATGAAGTTTATTTCGACACAAAGAACATCACCATTGCTTATTCATACTCATATTATATCTGTATAATATAGAATCATACATATGGAATTAGGACTGTAATCTAAAGAATTTAAGAGAAAGCAGTCTAGATATAAATTTTTGAATGCCAAAGAAATTTCTGTGCCTTAGAGTTTTTGGTTTCTCTGTTTTTAAAGATATAGCAACTTCAAAGAATTTTGAAGTCAAAAAACTATAGCAAGAATCATATAGCAAGTTAGAGTTTTTACAAGTTATAAATTCTGTGGTTGTACAAATGAATGCTGTGGTGTGTTAACTTGTCATTAAAAGATTACCAGCAGTATACTATAAAAAATGGTTTGAATGAATGGTTTTGACACAGGTATACTTAAATCCTAAAGTTCAGCCGGGCTCGGTGGCTCAGCCTGTAATCCCGCGCCTTTGGGAGGCTGAGGTGAGTGGATTGTCTGAGCCCGCGGGTTCGAGACCCGCCTGGGCAGTGAGACCTCATCTCTACAATAAATCAAAAAATCAGCCAGGCGTGGTAGCGGA
>NW_007231835.1:36130-59015 GCF_000164805.1 Carlito syrichta | reverse complement strand
CAGTAATGGAACTGGTGTCTCTGAGGGGCGGGCGCTCAGAGCCTCCCTGTGCCACCGGCGGTGCCGGATGCCGGGCCAGGGGAGAGAGCTGGAGGGAGCAGGGACCCAAAACTTCCCCGCATGCTGCAATACCTGGCCTTAGGAAATAAGGTAAAGTTTGTTGATAGGTGGGCAGGGCAATGGAAGTCTCTGCCTGGAGAATGGCAAGGCAGTTTAAGCAGGTCTGTTTTTCTCCACTTGTCTGGGTCCTCTGATTTGGGGTCTCACGCTGAGTGCCTCAGCCAGGGTGGACCCGGAGTTCCAGAGCTCCAAAGTTCCAAAGGGCAGGCTCTAAACAGCGAGAGCGGCACTGGGACCCTACAGAGGACTTCAGCCAGAAATGGAACCAGCGTCTCTGAGGGGCGGGTGCCCAGAGCCTCCCTGTGTGACCGGCGGCTTGATGCTGGGTGCCCGGGCTGGAGACAATGCAGCCGGGGAGGGATCTGGGACCGGAGACTTCCACACATGAGTAGAACAGCAGCAGTGGGGGGAGGGGCGCAATATCTGGCCTTGCGTGGGACTGAAGTTCCCAGGCCTGACCCCAGCGCAGTTGGTGGTGGGCTGGGGGATGGGGGTAGCGAAGTGATAGCCTTTTTGGGAACTCACGTTCAGAGAATCTCACCAGTTCACCTATGCCGTCGCCATCTTGCCCCGTCTCCTAAGATTCTTATAGTTTGAGGTTTTACATAAAGTCTTTGAGAACTCTTAATGAGTTTCTATTTAAGTCTCATGTTATTGAGACTTAAAGTCTAAGCTGAGGAAATATCAGAAAATGTGTCATTCATTTCTATTTTTCATGGAAATATAAATTTGCAAGCATTCTTCATGTATAAAACAGAAAGTTAGTAGATAGTTGTATCGGAAGAAGGTACTTTGGAAAAGAAAAGGGAAATAAATTGACTTCCTGGATTTTGAGAGAAGCCAATGTAGCTAGATATTATTAGTCTGTCACTACTAGTGGGGATAGGTTTGCACAATAGTTTGGAATAGAGACTGAAGTAGCCAAGATTTCCTGAGACCTAGCTTTAACAATAGCCTAGTGATTAAGAGGTCTGACAATTAAGTTGACAAAGTTGTCACCATGTGTTTACATTGGCAGCACTATACAAACAACATGGTAAGGTTTCATAGCTTTAGTATATCAGAGTTTCACAGCTGTGTTCATGTCGATGTGTGGTGGTGCCTTGCTGAGTATCATTCATTATTGTTGTTGCATGATGTTGTGTGCCATCATGAGAATGAAAGAGCATAAATTAGAGCAAAGAACAAATATTAAATTTCTTGTTAAACATGGCAAAAGTGGAAGTTAAATCAAGGACATGTTAGTTCAAGTTTATGGGAATAATGCCATGAAGAAGATAAGATGGCAGTGTACAAACGGGTTAAATATTTTTCCGAGGGGAGAGAAGGCATCACTGATGAAGAGAGAACAGGATGGACAATAATGATTGGAACAGATGAAAATATTGCAAAAAATTGTCAAATTGTGCGTCAAAATCATCAGTTGACTGCGAGAAGCATAGCAGACCAAATAAACACTGATAGAAAAACAGTTAAGAAAATCTTAACTGAAAATCCTGGCATGAGAAAAGTGTGTGTAAAATGATCCCAAAGGAGCTCTTTAAAAAAATAATAATTATTATTTTATTTTTATTCTTTATTTTTAATGTAAAAATGTGGGATACAATTCAGGGTTAGGTATACAAACACTGATCATGCAGGTACCCCTGTTAATGAGGTATGCCCCTCCCTACCCTAGCAGTTTCCCTCAACTGCCAACCCCTCCACCAACAGTTTCCCATTACTGCCAATCTCTTTCTTATAGCATTGTAATTTTTCAAGTTCCTCTTATGAGTGACAACATATGGAACTCTGTTCTTTGTTTCTGTGATAAATCACTGAGTATGATCGACTCCAAATTCATCCAAGTTGCTGCAAAGTCCATATATTTGTCCTTCTTTATGTCTACATAATATTCCATTGTGTATATGTACCATATTTTTTTTTATCCAGTCCAGCTTCAATGGGCAACATGGTTTGTTCCACATTTTTGCTATTGTGAATAGAGCTGCAATAAACATTTATGCGCAGGTATCTTCTTTGGATAAATTTGAGGAATAATTTGAGTTCCTCCAAGTATATTCCCAACAGGAGAATTGCTGGGTTATATGGAAGGTCAATTTCTTGTTCTTTCAAAAATCTCCAGACCGTTTTCCAGAGAGGTTGTACCAGTTTGCATTTCTATCAGCAGTGTAGAAGCGTTCCTTTTTCTCCACATCCTCACCAGCATCTGTTGTTATTTGTTTTATTAACGATGGCCATTCTTATGGGATTAGGTGGTATCTCAGTGTGGTTTTGATTTGCATTTCTCTGATGATGAGTGAGACTGAGCACTTTTTCATGTGTCTGTTGACTGCCCGTATATCTTCTTTTGAGAAGTGTCTATTCATATCTTTTGTCCACTTTTTAAAGGGGCTGTTTATTTGTTGCTGTTGTTGTTGTTTTTCCTTTTGGCTTGTTTGAGTTCCTTGTAGATCCTAGATGTTAGGCCTTTGTCACATATACAGTTGGCAAATATTTTTTCCCATTCTGTGGGCTGTCTCCCTGCTCTCTTGATGGTTTCTTTTGCTTTGCAGAAGCTCGTTAATTTGATGAGGTCCCATTTGTCTATCTTATTTCTTAAGGTATTGACCTTTAGGGTTCTGGATAGGAATTGGTTGCCAGTTCCAATTTCCATAAGGGTGTCTCTTGCGTTTTCTAAGATTCTTATAGTTTGAGGTTTTATGTTTAGATCTTCGATCCATTTAGAGTTAATTTTGCTTTCCCAGCACCAAAGGAGCTCTTGCATCATGGCAATGCACCAGCTCACACAGCACTGTCTGTGAGGGAGTTTTTAGCCAGTAAACAAATAACTGTGTTGAAACATCCACTCTACTCACTTGATCCGTTCCTCATTTACTTTATTATTTACCCAAAGATAAAGGAAATATTGAAAGGAAGACAGTTTTATGACATTCAGCACATCAAGGGTAACACAATGACAGTTCTAATACATTCTAGAAAAATATTTCTAAAATTGCTCTGACAAGTGGACTAGGTGGCAGCATCAGTACACACTTCCCAAGGGGAGTAGTACATCAAGGGTCACTTTAATGATACTCAGCAATGAGCTATGTGGCACTTTTTCAAGGATGAGTTCACAGTCTTAATTTTCAGACCTCATATGCTTCAAGGGAGAGAGTTGAAATGCAAAGGTCAAAGAAACCTTAAAGATAAACAAAGTCTACTAGATTTGCTCAGCATGGTCTGTTACAATAGGAATCATTGGCACTAAGTATAGATATGCCAACTTTATTGTAGGGGTAAAGCATTTGAGTCTAAATTAGTTGAAGAATGATAATGTGGCTAATTATAATGTAGCTAAACAGCTGTCCTCAGGAGATAGGGACATAGATTTTGGAATAAAATATGATTTTCACAATTTCTGACAGCTTAATCAACTCTGAATAGGTTTCATTTTAGAATTTGGGGTATCTCTTTTCAGCGTAATTATTTATTACCTGATGTAGAAAAAAGTTGTGGGAAAGAAAAGTAATTGTTTTTATATACACGGTAAACTATGGGATTAAAATATTCTTCTGGGGCAGTAAATTTGTATTGCTATCCTGAAGACTATCCCTTACTAACCTCTGTAAGGTTGCTATGGTTTGAATGTATGTGTCTCTTAAAAATTCTTAGTTTGAAACTTAATATCCAATGCAATATCATTAGCAGGCAAGGTCTTAAGAAGGTGATTAGGCCATAAGCAGACCCTTATAAATGGGATTATTAACTATACAAAATGTCTTGAGAGAGCCTATTTGCTCCTCTCTTTCTTCTCTCTCTTCCCTTCTCTTCCCTTCCCTTCCCTTCTCTTCTCCTCTCTCTCTTTCTCTCCCCCCGGCTATTATTTCTTTTTGCTTTGTGAGGGCACTGCAATAAGGCATATCTTGTAGGCAAAGAGTAGTCACCATCAGACACTGAATCTTCCAATTCATTCATCTAAGACTTCCCAGTCTCCAGAGATTTGAGAAATAGATTTATATTATTTATGAATTATCCAGTGCATGGTATTTTGTTATAGAAGTATCAATGAACTAAGGTGAAAGGTAATAGGCAAATTTCATTTTAGAAATTTTCCCTGGAGAATCTTCTCTTTGATGTTGCTATTCACCAGTGATTTTTCTGACTGAAGATAGTTAGGAAGTGCTTGGAGTGGCTGTTCTACCATGCCTATCTCCATTATAATTATTCTTTCTTTAGGCATCTTTTTTCTCACAATCTTTACCAGAGCAGAGACATACTGCACAGTAATGGAGATACATATAGTTCTGTAGTAGAGTTAGATGAATCTCAAAAGAGTAGTAAATGTTTGCAAGAACATCAATTTGTAATTTTTGTGCCACAGGAGGCACAGGCCTTAATGACATAGTTGTACAAAATAAGTGTGTTTCACATGAATGCTTCCTCTCCTGGCTTATATTTCCCACTGCACATTGACCTCTTGTTCAAATTCTTCCCCATTTCCCCTTGATAGACTCCATTTTTTCCCTGTAGAATAAGAATGATTTTTGCCCTTGTCTTTTCTTTTGGCTCTGAACTCAAGTTTCTTAGTTTTCATTCAGATACCAATAAAGTTTTTTGCTCAATCGTTTCAGGATCCTGGGGTGGGAAGATGAATGAGTGGTTTTCCAGTGAGCAAAAATAATGGTGACTTTTTTTAAACTCTAATTTATTCTTGTCAGTGACCAAAATTAACTTTTACTTAAGAAATAAACATACTTTATCAAATGTTCTGGCAACAACACAGTACAGTCTTATGAGGAAAGAATGTTCCTCTTGTTCACGTGTTTTTGCATGTTGTGAAATAATAAACAGCTATATTATTGTGCTAAGTAGTGTTTATACTTTTCTGGGTCTGGCTAACAGAACAAAAGTCACCACAAGAATGGGGGATTATATTCTCTTTGGTAGGTAGGGAACATGGTACCAACTTAATTCCTGTATCGATTTGAATCCTACCTGTGTAAGTTTAAGCAAATTGCTTAGTGTTGTTTGCCTGTTTTCCTTTTTTCTTTTATTTTTCTTTGTTTTTTTGGAGATAGAGTCTTGCTCTGTCACACAGGCTAGAGGGCAGTGCTTTGATCATTGCTCACTGCAGCCTCAAACTCCTGGCCTCAGGCAATCTTCTTGCCTCAACCTACTAAGTAGCTGAGATTACAGGCATGCACCACTATACCTGGGTAATTTTGTTATTTATGTAGAGATGATATCTCACTATGTTTCTTAGGCTGGTCTCAAACTCTTACACTCAAGTGATCCTCCTGCTTTGGCCACCCAAATTGCTAAGATTACAGGTATGAGCCACGACACTCATCGTCATGTCTTAATTTATTCACTTTGAATTCTTGTAAGGATTAAAGATAAAATGTGTAATAAACTTTTAGAACAGTACTTGACAATAAGTGTTAGATATAATAATCATTTTGAATTTCTATAGTTTATAAGGAGATTGATAAGAGTTTTGGTTCATTCTTTTATAACACTTTTACATTTTCTCCCTTTATTTATAAAGTCAAATTTACCTTTACCAAAGTAAAAGAAAAATGATTTTTCCTCATTTTTGTTAAGATAACAAGGATAGCAAATAACTCCCAAATTCAGGAATAGCAAAAGATAAAATAATCTTCAGGAGTCTAAGTGTATAGACAAACAGAAGTATGTAGAGAAGTAACAATATACAGAAGAAAAAGTTAGAAAGACCAACAATTATTGATAATTTTCTGCTGGAGGCTTTTCTGTATATTACTCATATGAAATAGAGGTAAGCAATATAAAAAGGTATATGAACTAGCTTGTGTGCTGCAGACACTTAGGTGTTTTTGGAGTTCTAAAAATGAAGAGTAGTAACAGTGCTATTGGGAATATAGTTCACCGAATGATTAATAGTATTGCTAGTTAGAGTTGTGGCAACATTATCATTTGTCACTCATCTTAAAATACACATATAAAAGCATATACCACATTAAAATTTTTCTTTAAAAATTATCTGCATTAATCTTCAGGGGCAGTCATAACAAAGTACCAAAAACTGAATGACTTAAAACAACAAAAGTGTATTGCTGACACTTATGGATACTTAGAAGTCTGAAGTCAAGAACTGGAAGAATAATATTCTCTGATATATCTAGGGGAAATTTTTCTTTTGCCTTTTCTACTTCTGGTGTTTCTCTACAGTCCTTGATGTTGCCTGACTTGTAAATTCATCACTGTAGTCACATGGCAAATTTTTCCTTGTGTGTCTTCATACAATCTTACCTCAGTGCATATTTGTCTCATATAAAATGTCCCCTTTTTATAGGACACTAGTCATATTGGATTGGAATCTACTGTAATGATCTCATTTTTTCTTGATTATCTCTGTAAGCACCTCTTCTCTAAATAAAATCACATCGTGAGGTACTAGGGGTTAAGGTCTTAATGTATCTTTTTTGAAGGACTCAGTTCAATTCATTATATCAACCAACTTTATTTTGGTGCTTATCATCAGTGAATTGTTTTAGAGTCCAAGCAAAATATTATCAGAGAGGGGGAAAAAATGGAGAGTTCTTTTAAACTTTTTAGTGCAGTCAGCCCTGTGTGTCAGTTGCAGCTTTACATTAAAGGGTGGTCTTTAAGGAAAATATGTTCCCAGTGAGGATACTCTGTAATTATTAATATCTTCTGTATTTCCAGGAAATAATAAGTTATTGTTGCTTGTTTGTTCTTTTCTAAGAACAAACTCTTAGATGTCAGTGATTTCTTTAGAGATAAGTTATGGCGTTAGAATACAGTAGCCAAGAAAATGTTTACATTGTGAGCAAAATTTGTACAAATATAAAATCAAATATGTGAGAACTTGTTTGCTAGGGCTGACATAACAAAGTACAACAAAATGAGTGGGTTAAATAAACAGAAAATATTTTCTCACAGTTCTGAAGACTAGAAGTCTGAAATCAAAGTGTCAGTAACGATGGTTTCTCCTGAGGGCCATGAGTGAAGAATCTGGTTTGTAGATGGTGTGCTTCTTGTGTTTTCATGTTATCTTTCATTTTTATCTATCTTTCTCTGTGTTCAAATTTCCCATTTTTATAAGGACACCTGTCATATTGGATAAGCACCCAACCTAATTACCTCTTGTTATCTTGACTACCACCGTAAATATCATGTCTTTAAATAAGGTCACATTGTGAAGTAATGAAGGTTAGCAAAATAATCATTTTTGGAGGGCACAATTGAGAAGCCCCATCATAAACATATAATCTTCTATTTGAAAACATGTAGAGAGATTTGATATACATTGTGGTCTGTAATATGAACCTAGAAAAATCACATAAATATATATAACCTTACAAAAGTTTTTCTAGCACTTTAGCCCTTACTCTTCAACTTAATTTGAATACACAGTGAGAGTGATGTAATTGCAAGGATTACCTTGAATATGCTAGAATTCTTGTTTGTTTTTAATTATTCACAATCTACAGTAGTTTATTAACAGTAATATTTACTTAAGGCATACCTTAGAGTCGATCATGGCATACTGAATATTTTACAATACATTGTAACAGTACTATTACAGACTAAATGATGTTTTCTTAAAATTCATAAGTTGAATTCTTAATATGACTGTATTTGAAGATAGGGCCTTTAAGGGGGGAATTTATGTTAAATGAGGTAATAAGGGGGAGTGATCTCACAGGAATAGTGTCCTGATAAACACTTTTAAAAGACATTAGAAAATAAAATACAGAGAAAAAACACAGAGGGAAGACAACCATCTCCAAGTCAAGGAGAATGGCTTTAGGACCAAACCTGCTGACAATTTGATCTTAGACTTTCAACCTCCAAGACTGTGAGAAGTACATTTTTAAGCAATTCAGTATTTGGTATTTTGTTATAGTAGTCCTGGAAAACTAATACAAGTACACTGATAGAACTACAGTAAAAAATGGAGATACACACACATAAAACTATGTTTTTAAAATTGTATCACTGGATGAAACTTAGCTACCACTGCTCTTTGACCTTTGCATTAGTGCTATGTACTAAATGGGTATAGTGTACAACAACTTATTCGTGAACTCTTACACTATTGTTAATGGAAGGGCCCCACAATTATTCCCAAGACATATATTCTGTGTCTGGGTTTCTTGTTTCAAATAAGAAAAATTATGAAAAGGATAATAAGAAAGTTGTGATGAGATGAGTGGAGATGAGAGATTGGAAAACCTGCCAGTGATGAAAGGCAGGAGAAAATGTTCTTAGACTAGAACCATTAATATTATTTGAATTTACTTTTTAAAAAGAGGCATAGTTGGAGAGTTTATACAAAGTTGTACCTAAGGAATGGAGGAAGAAGAGGTTGAGATAAGTGCCAGAAAAATGAGTGCCGAGAGTTAAGGTTAAGCTTACCTAACACAAGAATGGAGTAATAAAATGACATATGTGATTATAAATAAAATGCATTCCTTTTGAGAAAGAATCATATTTGGATGAATATTTAGGAGAAGGCGAACAAATGTAAAGCTGATTTGAGTGGAGGAAATACTATTATTACCTATTCATTTCATTTCATATAAGTTAAACCTTTTCCAAGACCCAAATAGACCAAGACAGCATTTTGTTTATGCAGGTGTGTTGTCTTATGTACTGCTCAACCAATTTTTTTTTTGAATTGGAGTCTCACTCTGTCGCTCAGGCTGGGGTGTAGTGGCACACTCACGGCCACCCCGGTGTCAACTTGCTGGGCTCAGGTGACCCTTTCACCTCAGCCTTCCAAGTAGCTGGAACTACAGGTACACGCTACCACGCTTGGCTAATTTTCTTTCATTTATTGAAGAGATGAGGTCTCACCAAATTGCCCGGGATGGCCTCGAACACACAGGCTCAGGCAATTCACTTTCCTTGGCCTCCCAGAGTGCTGGGATTACAGGCTGAGTCACCAAGTCAGGCCTCATTCTAGTTTTAATGGAAAAAGAATGAGATAGTGAGGGGCCTAAACCAAAATTGCCATTTACTGACTTTCTCTTCTCAAATAAAAGAGGTCCTTAAAGAGAAGCCCCTTTTAAATTTAGTATTATGAATAGCCATTCCACACATATTTGTAGAATACCTATATGTAAATAGTATGTGCTGGTATGGGTTAGGGAGAAGAGTATGAAGGTGGCAATAAAAAACTCATAGTTCTTACTCTGTAAGAGTTTATGTACAAATTAATAATTTATGGCAGAGCTGTGAAATTATTAGAAAGTGCTCTTACTATCACAAGACTACCTTATGTCTTGCCTTCACCACTTTATAGTTGTTTGGCTTTGAAGAAGTGACTTAAATTTGAACTTAATTGTAATATGGCTGCTATCATTTGAATATTTGTCCCCAGCCCCCCAAAAAGAAACCTCATGCTGAAATGTGATCCCAAGTATCAGAGATGAGGCCTAATGGACGGTGTTTGAAACATAGGGGCAGATTTCTCCTCAATGGCTTGTTGCTATCCTCACAGAAATAAGTGAGTTCCCTACTAGTTTTCATGAGAGTTTCCACAGGAGCTGATTGTTAAAAAAAATAAAAATAGAAAAGTTTGTCACTCTCCCTTCCTTACTTCTGCCTCTCCATGTGTACTCTGAACACCAGCTTGCCTTCACCTTCTTTAATGAATGTAATAAGCCTGAACCCCTTGCCAGAAGCTATGAAGATTCTGGTACCATGTTTCTTTTACAACCTGTAGAAACCTGAGCCAAATAAACCTCTTTTCTTTCCTTCTTTATTTTATTTTAAAGATGTGGGGTGCAATTCAGAATAAGGCATACAGGTGGTCATTGTACAGGTAAAGTTTGGCCCTCCTTTTGGGCCTCACTTCGCTTGGTTTGCGATCAGATACACTTATTAATGTTATGTGCCCCTCTCCCTGGTAGTTTTAAGCTATTGTCAATCCCTTTCTTATTGTACTATGGTAAATGTTCAGGGTCCATATATGAATGAGAACATGTTGTACTCAAGGCTTTGTTTCTGTGATAGATCACTGAGTATTATAGACTGTAAATCCATCCAAGTTGCCATGAAGTTCATAATTTTGTTCTTCTTTATGGTTGCATAATATTTCATTGTGTATATGTACCACATTTTTTAATCCAGTCTAATTTTGATGGGCAGCACAGTTGGTTCCATGTTTGTTTCCCATCCTTGTTTTTGCTATTGTAAGTAGTGCTACAATAAATATACATGTACAGGTATCTTTTTTGTAGAGTAATTTGAGTTCCTTTGGGTATATTCCCAGAAGGGGGATTGCTGAGTCGTAAGAAAAGTCAATTTCTTGTGCTTTCAGGAATTTCCACAGTTTTCAATAGAGGATGAACCAGTTTGCATGCCCAACAGTGTAAAAGTGTTACCTTTTCTATGCATCCTTTCCAGCATCTGTTGTTGTTGTTGTTTTTTTTTTTGGTTTATGACGGCCATTCTTACTGGAGTTAGGTGGTATCTCAATGTGGTTTTGATTTCCAGTACTCTGATAACTAGTGAGGCTGAGCATTTTCTCATGTGTCTATTGGTTGTTTGTATGTCTTCTTTTGTATTCATGTCTTTTGCCCTCTTTTTAATGATGCTGTTTGTTTTTTTTTTGTTTTCCTTTCAGCATGTTTGAGTTCCTTGTGGATGTTAAGCCTTTGTCAAATATGCAGTTGGCAAATATTGTTTGTCATTCTGTGGCTTGTCTCCCTGCTTTCTTGATTGCTAATTTTCCTTGCAGAAGCTTTTCAGTTTAATGAGGTCTCACTTGTTTTTTTCTCTCTTATGGCATGGGCCTTTGGGGTTTTGATCAGGAATTGGTTGCCCATTCTGATTTCTGTAAGGGTATCTCCTTCATTTTCTAAGATTCTTATAGTTTGGGGTTTCACATTTAGGTCTTTGATACATTTGGAGTTGATTTTTTGTGTATACAGGGTCCTGTTTCATTCTTCTGTACATGGTCAGTTAGTTTTCCCAACACCATTTACTGAATAGGTTCTCTTCTCCCCAGTAGTTGTTGTAGGCTTTGTCAAAGATGAGTTGGTTGAGAAATTAAGTTTTTGCTTCTGGAATTTCTATCCTATTCCATTGATCTATATGCCTATTCTTGCACTAATACAAGGTTGTTTTTAATTATTATAGCCTTATAATAAAGTTTAAAGTCTGGAAGTGTGATATCTCCTACTTTATTTCTTTTTTGTCTCTTCATGGTTGTTTATGTTTCTATATGAATTTCTGTATTGTTTCCAGGTCTGAGAAGAATGATGTTGGTAAGTTAGTGTGTATAGCATTGAATCTGTAGATTGCCTTTGGTAGAATGGAAATTTTAACAATGTTGATTTTTCTAATCTATGAGCATGGAATACTTTTCCACTTGTTTGTGTCATCTTTGACTTCTTTGAGTGGTATTCTGTAGTTTTCATTGTAAAGATCTTTCACTTTTCTTTTTAGGAAGATTCTGAGGTATTTCTTTTTCTTTTCTTTTTCTTTCTTTCTTTTTTTTTTTGGTGAGCATTCCGACTGGGATTATGCTTTTTATTTGGTTCTCTACCTGTTTGTTGTTGTTGGTGTGTAAGAATGCAACTGTCTTTTGGACATTTATTTTGTACCCTGAGACTTTGACAAAATCCTTTATCAGTGCAAGGAAGTTTTTGACAGATTCTATGGATTTTCAAGGAATGGGATCATCTTATCAGCAAAGACTGATAACTTCTTTTCCTATTTGAATATCCCTGATTTCCTTCTCTTGTCTGATTGCTCTAACTAGGACTTCCAACACTACGTTAAACAGGAGTGGTGAGAGTGGGCAGCCTTGTCTTGTTCTGGTTTTCAGGGGGGAATGCTTCCAACTTCTGTCTGTTTAGCAACATGTTGACTGTGAGTTTATCACAGATGGCTGTTACTATTTTGAGGTATCTTCCCTCTGTGTCTAGGTGTCCAAGGGTTTTTATCAAGAAAGAATGCTGGATTTTATTGAAAGCGTTTTCCACATCTAATGATATAATCATGTGGCTCTTGTTCTTATTTTGTTGATTTATTTAATTATATATATGGTCTTGTGAATGTTGAAGCAGCCCTGCATCCCAGGAATGAAGCTTGCTTGGTCATGGTGGGTGATTTGTGAGATGTGGTGATGGATCCAATTTGCTAGAATCTTGTTGAGAAATTTTGCATCCATGTTGATCAAGGATATTGGCCTGTAGTTCTCTTTTTTTGTTGAATCTTTACCCGGTTTGGTTGTCAGTGTGATGTTAGCTTAATAAAATGATTTGGGGAGAGTTCTGTCTTTATCAATTACCTGGAATACTTTCAGTAGAATTGGTATCAATTACTCCTAGTATGTTTTGTAGAATTCTGCTGGTAATCCATCTTGTTCAGGGCTTTTTATTGGTAGGTAGTTTTCTTATAACAGAGTCAATTTCCTGGATTGCTATTGGTCTATTTAGGATCTCAATTTATTCTTGTTTCAACCTTGAAAAGTTGTATGATATTAGAAAGTCCTCCATTTCATTTAAGTTATTGAGTTTCTTTTCATACAGATGTATGTAGTAACTTCTGATAATTGTTTTTATTTCTTCAGAGTCATTTGTGACTTGATCTTTTACATTTCTGATTGTGTTTATTTGGACATTTTCTTTCTTTTTCTTGGGCATTCTTGCTAGGAGTCCATTAATTTTGTTCACCCTTTAAAAGTATCAGCTTTTTGTTTTGTTGATTTTTTTCCTATGGTATTTTTGTCTTCTCTATTTCTTATTTGAGCTTTTACTTTAGTTTTCTGGGTTCTTCTACTAAGTTAAGGTTTTAGTGGACTTGCTCTTCCAGCTCCCTTTGATGATTTGTTAGGCTGTCAACTTGTTCTCTTTCTATTTTCTTGATGCCTGTTCATAGATATATACATTCCTTTCTTAATATTGCTCTCATGGCATCCCAGAAGTTTTAGTAAGATGTTTCTTCATTTTCATTTGTTTCCAGGAATCTTTTAATTTCTGTGTTGATCCAGGAGTTATTCAGCAAAGTCCTATTTAGTTTCCATGTCTTTGTGAGGTTTGGGGGAATTTTGTTGATGGTGACATTTATTTTTATTCCACTGTGGTCTGAGAAGTTGCATGATAGTATTTCAATCTTGTGAAATTTGTTTATGCTTGATTTATGGCCAAAGGTGCCATCAATCTTGGAGTACATTCCATGTGGTGATGAGTAGCATGTATATTCTGTGTTTGTTGTTGGGTGGCATGTTCTGTAGGTATCTACTAAGTCCATTTGGTCAAGTGTTAAGTTGAGGTTCCAGATCTCATTGTTAATTTTTTGCCTCAATGATCTATCTAGGATTCTTAGTGGGGTATTTAAGTAGCCAACTATGATAGTGTTTGAGTCAATATCATGTTTTAGTTTACATAGTAGCTGCTTTATAAAAGCTGGCACTCCTGTGTTGAGTGCATATATGTTTAGGATGGATATTTCTTGTTGATTGGTTGAAAGTTTTCTCATTATGTAGTATCCTTTTGTATCTTTTAAAACTTTTGATAGTTCAAAGTTTGTTATGTCTGCTATTGATATTGCAACTCTTGCCTTCTTTTGTCATCTGTTCACCTGGAAATTCATTTTCTATCCTCTGACTTTCAGGTCATGGGCATCCTTTGTGGTGAGATGAGTTTCCTGAAGGCAGCAAATTACTGGGTCTTGTGTTTTTATCCAGTTTGCAATACTATGTCTTTTCAGTGGTGCATTTAGTCCATTCGTGTTCAGACTGATTTTGAAAAGTAAGAGTTTGCCCCTGACATAATGCTGTTGTAAGGCTGTTTTGTTTGTCTAGCATTTGTGTTCATATTTGTGTGTGTTTTCATTTTTGCAGGCATGCTTTGTGTTCTGCTGATTCTGTGTTTGTGATCTTGTGAAGTATATGGTCTTTCTTTTGTTTTTTTTTCTTCTGGGCACAGCACCTTTTTAAGCATCTCCTGTAGAGCTGGTCTCAAAATAGCATACTCTCTTAGGGATTAGATGTCTGGGAAGCAATTTAATTATCTGTTCGTGATGATACTTAGCTTGGTTGGGTAGGAAATTCTTGATTGATATTGTTTATCTTAGAGAACCTTAAAGATTGGGGTCCAATTCCTCCTGGCTTGTAGTATTTTTGCAGATAAGTCTGTAGCAATTCTGATTGGTCTCCCCTGGTAGATATTCTGACCTTTTCCCTTTGCTGCCTTTAGAATTTTGTCCTTTATACCTATTCTGTGTAGATGAATTTTTATGTTTCTAGAGATTAATCTTCTTATAAGATGTCTTACAGAGGTTCTCTGGAACTCTTGTGCTTATATAGTCATCTTGCTGGTCAGATGAGGGAAGTTTTCTTGAATGATCTCATGAAATGTTTGTTCCAAGGTGTTTTCTCTTTCTTATTCTATTTCAGGTATTCTGATCAGATATAGGTTTGATTTCTTGATAAAATTGCACATCTCTTGGAAAGAGTTTCCTCTTTCTTCTTAAGTTTTGTTTCTATATTTTTATAAATTGGGTTAATTCCATAATTTTGTCTTTCCTCTCTGAGATTCTTTCTTCTGTTTGGTCAATTATGCTTTCCATGCTTGTCAGATTGTTATTTAATTGTTAGATGGATTTCTTTATCTCTGCTATTTCTAAATGTACTCTCTTGAGTCTGTGTAGCTCCAATGCAATTTCATTTAGTCTTCACCCTTGGATTTCTGATTTTTATTCATTCTGTTCAATAATTCTCTGATCCCTGTTAGTACCATCTGGGTATTGTCATTCTGGGAGATAGGCATTGTTTGTGACCCAATATTTGTTCTTTCTAGCACTGACTCATTGCTGGGACTCTGATGGTTAGTGGTAGTTTTTCATTGTTTTTTCTTTACTTGTAGAAGTTCTCTTATCTTTCTATTTAATTCCATTGCTCAGTGGAAAATGAAGAAGTAGTCACTTCTGATATTTGTTCATTCTTTTGCCCTTCATTGATCCAGGGCTCTGGGTTTGTTCAATTATGAAGTAGAGCTGAAGGTAGAGTCTCGTGCTGTCTCTTTACAATATTAAGCATGTACCATGGGGTGGAGTCACTGCAATAATTTTGAACCTATTGGCAGGTCATAATTTTTATTATCTGGTGAATATGCCAGCTGAGACTTGCTATTCATCTCTGCACAATATGACCTTACACTAGGTATGCTTGCATAGCCTGAGTTCAAGACAGGGTATAAGAGGGAAGAGAGAGAAAAAAGAGAAAAGAGGAGAGAGAAAAAGAGGAAACAAATAGGAAAAGAAAAAAGAAAAAATGTAAGAATCAGAGAAATAACAAAGAAAGAGAAATAAAGGAAAGAGAGGAAAGATAAAACCACCCAACAAACAGTGCAACCAAATGAGATAAACAAACAAACCAATACCTCTCAAAAGAACAAAAAACTCAAAAAACATAAAACACAAAAAAACTTTGATAAAGCATTATCAGATTTAGTATGTTTCTCTGGGGGCAGGGGTCCCTTTTGTGACAGAGTCTGAAACTGCAGGGCTGATACTGCAGGCTCCCTATTCACTGCTGGAACTTAAGATGTTAGACTCTTCAACCCTGCTGGCTGCAATTGGTAGCTGTCACATGCACATGTGAGGAAAGGGACTGAAATAACTTGATACAGTGTATCTCAGGATCTCACCCCATCTCTTTTTCTCCTAGTGTGGTCACTGCTTCCTGGTCATCCAGTTTATATCAGGGGAATGGGGCCTCCTGTTTCTTCCCTGTCCTCTTGATCTCTCACTTGTTGCTGGGTGGAGGAGTAAGTTTGGTACTCACCAGCCTCCTTCTTGGGCAGTTCCACTGTCTGCATTTGTTTCCCAGCAGCTAGCTCAGGATGCAGGGTGGGTCATCTGAGGCTCCACACTTGCTGTTACCCACCAGGACTTTTGCATTGGGGGCAATGTTCTCTGAGGTCTCAAAGAGAAGCCCCAGTGTAACACAAAGTTAATGCCTGGTCTCAAGATGTCATTTTACTGTTCTGCAGAGGCCACTCTGGAGCAATTCTCTGCCCAGGCATTAGAGACTCTGCTGAGTTTCTCTGTCAGCTGCTTTTTCTGTTACCAATGAGATTGGTAGCTCCCTTTCCAGCAGTTACCATAGTCTCCAGGTCTCAGGGCACGGTGGCAAGGTCCTGGAGCCTAGTCCAAACTTGGGGTGGCTTCTCCCCATTGTTTCTTCAGGATTGTTCCTCAGGCTTTCTTGCTCTACTCCCTCCATGGCCCTCGCTGGCAGTGTTCAGCCTGGGGCTGTGGTGTTGTTGTCACCTACCTCTCTAGCAGTTCTTGCCGGGAAAAGCTCTGCTGGTTTTAGGAAATGGCACTCATATTCTGAGCTCTGGGAAGCCCTAGGACTCAAATAGAGCAGCTGAAGCACCAGTAGCTTCACCAGGAAGGCCCAGCCACTTGCTCTTGAGTACCCACTCAATCAGCCTCTCACACTCTCACTTACATACAGAAGCACATGTGTAATTGTCCATAAAATCACTCACACACACACAGGGACTCATGCAGTTCAACTAGCTATACCACCATCTTCCCAGAAACCCAAATTATTTAACCAAGGGTATTTCTTTATAGCAACATAAGTAGACAAAGAGAAAAAAATTGTATCAAAAAGTAGAGTGTTTCCTTGAAGAGATCTGAAAATGTGAAAACATGTATGAAACTGGTCTATGGGCAGGGGTTGGAAGAGTTTGGAGGACTCAGAGAAAGACAGGAAGATGAGGAAAGGTTTGAAACTTATTAGGAACTTAAGTAGTTATAAAAAATTGTTGATAGTAATATGGACAGTGAAGGCCAGTCAGATAAAGTCACAGATGAAAATGAGGAACTTATTGAAACTTGGCACAAAGGTCACTCTTGCTGTACAGTAGCAAAGAACTTGACTGCATTGTGCACAGGGCCTAGGGCTTTGTGGAAGGTCAAAGAGTGATGACTCAGGGTACTTGATGAAATACATTTCTAAGAAGCAAATTGATCAAGAAGTGACATGGTTGTTTTTAACATAAGGATGGAAGATCACATATCTAACCATTCTGTCCTAACTCTGAAAACCTCAAATGCTTCTTACATTGCAAAACACAATTATCACTTCCCAATAGTCCCCAAAAGTCTTAACTTTTTTAGCACCAAACTTACACTCCAAGTATAAAACCACATCTGTGACTCAAGGCAAGTTATTTTCAGCTATGAGCTTGTAAAATCAAAATTAAGTTATTTACTTAATATTCACAAGAGTCAGTGGTGGAACAGGGGTTGTGTAAACATTCTCATTTCAAAAAAGACAAATTGGTAAAAAGAAAGGGGTAATAAGCCTAATACAAGTCCAGAATCCAGCAGGGAAGATATTATATCTCAAAGCTTTGAAATGATCTTCCTTAATTTCACATCCTGGGCACACTGATGTGAAGATATTTGATCTTCCATTCTCATATCAAAATTTGATTCCTAATGTTGAAGTTGGCATCAAATGGGAGGTGTTTGAATCATGGGGGCAAAGATTCCATAAATGTATTCATGCCATTCTTGCAGTAATGAATGAGTTCTCCCTCTATTAATTTTCATGGGAGTTCCTATGAGAGCTGATTTTTAAAAAGAATCTGACACCAACTGCCTACGCTTATCATGTGATCTCTGCATGTCAACTCCTATTCAACTTCCACCATAAAGTGAAAGCACCATGAGGCCTTCGCCAGAAGCCAAGCAAGTGCTAATGCCATGCTTCATGTATAGCCTGTGGTACCCAAAACCAAATAAGCCTCCATTTTATAAATTAAAAATTACATGACTTCCAGCAAGATGGTGATGGGGCAGCCTGTTCTATGAGACCCTTCACAAAGGAGAACACAGAGGTTCTCTGGCTCTCTCCCCAGGGGCTGGGGATCCCAAAGTCAGCAGCCTGCTCTTCACACGGAGCTCAGTCATCACCACCACTGGGACAATGCGGCGGTCTGGACAGCTACTGCAGCTGCAGACACAGCAGCCACGGGCACCACTGCAGCCTCCATGGCGGCCATAGCACATCGTGCCACCCATGCCTGAGGTGATCCATGACTTCAGTCCTTGAAGCCTCTGCAGGCAAGATCTACTGGGATCACTGTCACATCTGCTGCCACTGTGATGTCCTGCCAGCCATGGGTCTCCTCCAGGGTGCCCTGAGGCAGGCTCCCATCTCCAGCCTCTGCCCAACTCCTGTCTGGCTCCACCCCTTCTGGGGCTGCAAGATAGCACCAACTGTTGGCAATTCAAGGTAACAAGACAGAAACAGGATGACAAGCTTGAAAAACAGACATGGGCCAGATTTGAGTGGTGCACTGAGTGGTGATCTGAACTCTCCTTCACAGCAGGCCAGGGGCAACTGACACTACCTGTGAACAAATTTACCAGCTTGAGAAGACAGCTAGAAATCAGAGCTGAAAGGACATTGGACTTAAACAAAAAGTCTCAGAGTGTACTTGATTGGTTCTGTTGGTTTAGTGACTTGATTTGGTTCCTACTGTTTTGTTCATTTTTTTTCCTCTTCCTTTTCTTCTCTTTTCTCCTCTCTGTAAACCATTTCTTTGTGTAGCAGAACAGCACACCAATAAGGTGGTTACTTAGCTTGTATGTTAGCATCATCATATATTTTAGTTTTTTTTGTATTGGAGTTGCTTAGTCTATAGCTGTGGACTATTGTTTTTATCTGTTTAAGTTTAGGTCTCTCTCTCCATTTGTTGGTAGACTCATCTGTTTCCCCACTCACTTTTCTCTCTCCACCTCCCTCTTCCCCCCACAGTCTGCTTCATTCTCTTCACTCGGCAAACCTCATTTTATTTCAGGGAGTAAACCTACAGCCCCACTGCATGGACAGATTCCAAGGCAGTGAAAGTGGGTTTCAGATTACCCATACACCTGGGGCGGATACCAGGAACTGCAGATAGATTTTAAATCACAGCTCCCCCCCTTAAGTAATCTTGAAACTGCAAAAATCACTACCCCCAACCTACAGTGCAACTATAGAACTGAACAAAGTAAGAAGGCATACATAAAGAAGAATAGGAGATTGAACAAACAGAAGTAAAAGCAATCCCTCTACCCCTGAATAACAGAATTAAAGAAGACAGTGACGCACAGGGAAGGAAAAAGTAGGGAGGGGAAAAAAACACACAAATGAAGCAAGACCAAAAGAAGAAAATAGGTCACACACAGACCTCTGGGAGGTCAGACACTGAGAAAACAGACTCCGGAACACAAACAATGAAGAGCCCCCAGAATGACTGGTCACATGCAACAAACCCAGACATCAAGACATTAATGGAATTAAAAACATTGAGGAGAGACAAGAGGAAAATAGGAAGGAGCTGATGTCAGAAATAACAGCAGTAAAGAATACTGTGATGGAAATAAATAACAAACTAATAAGCACAGAAAGCAGAATTAGCCAAGCAGAAGAAAGAATCTCAGAGCTTGAAGACCAAAACACATAGCTAAACCAAACTGTCAAAAACATAGACAAGAAGCTCAAAAAGACAGAACAAAACCTTCAAGAGACGAATGATCACTTCAAGAGACTGAACCAAAGAGTAATTGGCCTTCCTGAGGCAGAGAGAGAAACAGAGGCCCCACTGGAACAAACATTTTATGAAATCATTCAAGAAAACTTCCCTCATCTCATTAATGATGAAAAAATTCAAACACAAGAGATTCAGAGAACCCCTGCAAGACAACAAATGAGAAGACCAACTCCCATACACATAATAATTCACCTAAACAAAGTAGTATAAAAGAAAAAATCCAAAAGGCAGCAAGAGAGAAAGGTCAGACTCCCTACCAGGGAAGAGCAATTAGAATAGCAGCAGATTTACCTACAGAAACCCTCCAGGCTAGGAGAGCTTGGAGCCCTCTCTTCAAAGTTCTAAAAGATAAACAATTTCAACTGAGAATAACCTAGCCAGCCAAGCTAAGCTTCATCAGTGAGGGAGAAGTGATATCTTTCCCAGATATCCAATCCCTAAGAATCTACGCTGTCACCAGACCACCTCTACAAGAAACACTTAAGAACATATTGAACACAGAAGAAAAGGAGAAAAGAACAACAACGTTCTTCACAAGAGTACAGGCAAAAGATTAAAAACACACATGATCCAACTCTAAAATCAAAAGAAAGACAACACACAAACAGGAAGAACAACAACAACTCTGTAAGAACACTATGATAGGGATCAACTCTCACATTTCAATAATTAGTTTGAATGTGAATGGACTAAATGCACCACTGAAAAGACATAGAATGGCAAAATGGATAAAATATCACCAGGCAACAATCTATTGCCTTCAAGAGACTCACCTCACTAGAAAGGACACTCACAAACTCAAAGTAAGAGGATGGGAAACATATTTTCAGGCAAATGGAACACAAAAGAAAGGAGGAGTCACAATCTTAATCTCAGACAAAATAACTTTTAAGCTATCAAAAATTTAAAAATATAGAGAAAGCAACTACACAATGATAAAAGGTTCAATCCATCAAAAAGAAATATCCATCCTAAACATATATGCACCGAACATAGGAGCACCAACTTTCATAAAGCAGCTCCTAGGTAAACTAAAAAAAGATATTGACTCCAATAAAATCATAGCTGGGGACTTTAATACCCCACTCACAACCCTAGACAGATCATCAGGACAAAAAGTCAGCAACGAGATCCGAAACCTCAATGTGACTCTTGATCAAATGGACCTAATTGATACCTACAGAATCCTCCAACCAAAGACCACAGAATACACATTCTACTCATCACCGCATGGAACATACTCTAAGATCGACCACATACTTGACCATAAATCAAGCATAAGCAAATGTTAAAAGACTGAAATTTTACCATGCACCTTCTTGGACCACAGTGGAATAAAAATGAACATTAACACCAACAATGTCCCCCCAAAACCCACAAAGACATGGACACTAAAGAGCATGATGCTAAACAACTCCTGGGTCAATGATGAAATCCAAACAGAGATCAAAAGATACCTGGAAACAAATGAAAATGAAGAAACATTTTACCAAAATCTCTGGGACGCCATGAAATCTGTAGTAAGAGGGGAATTTATATCCCTACAAACGCACATGAAGAAAATGGAAGGATCACAAATTAACAGCCTAACAAGCCACCTAAAAAAACTGGAAAAGCAAGACCACAAAACCCTAATTTCAGCAGAAGAATCCAGATCACCAAAATAAAAGCCCAAATCCAGGACATAGAAGACAAAAAGATAATACAAAAAAAAAATCAATGAAGCAAAAAGCTGGTTCTTAGAAAGAATAAACAAGATCGATGGTCCCCTAGCTAGACTGACCAAGAAAAGGAGAGAAAAAGTCCAAATAAACACAATCAGAAACGCAGAAGATGAAGTCACATCTGATTTGAAGAAATACAAAAGATCATTAGAGACTACTATGTACACTTGTATGGAAACAAACTTGAAAACCTTTCAGAAATGGAGGACTTTCTGTCATCACACAACCTGCCTAGGTTGAAACAAGAAGAAATGGAGACCCCAAATAGAACAATAACAATCATGGAAATTGACTACATATTAAGAAAACTACCTACAAAAAAAGCCCTGAACCAGATGACTTTCCAGCAGAATTCTATAATACATTTAAAGAGAAGCTGATACCAATCTTACTGAAGGTATTCCAGGAGATTGAGAAAGGTGGAACTCTCCCCAGATTACTTTACAAAGCTAACATCACATTGATACCCAAGCCAGGTAAAGACCCAACAAAGAAAGAGAACTACAGGCCAATAACTTTGATGAACATAGATGCTAAAATTCTCAACAAGATCCTAGCAAACCGGATTCAACAACACAACTCAAAAATCATCCATCATGACCAAGTAGGCTTCATCCCTGGGATGCAATGCTTGTTCAATATTAGAGAAAACCATAAATGTAATTAAATACATCAGTAGATTTCAAAACAAAAACCACATGATTATATCATTAGATGCAGAAAAAGCTTTTGATAAAATTCAGCACCCCTTCTTGATAAAAACCCTCGAACATCTATGCATACAGGGAACATACCTCAAAATAGTAAAAGCCATCTGTGAGAAACCCACAGCCAGCATACTCCTAAATGGACAAAAATTGGAACCATTTCCCTTGAAAACTAGAACAAGACAAGGATGTCCACTCTCACCCCTCCTGTTCAATATAGTATTGGAAGTCCTGGCTAGAGCAATCAGAGAAGAGAAGGCAATCAGGGGTATCCAAATAGGAAAAGAGGAAGTCAAGTTATCTCTCTTTTCAGATGACATGATTGTGTACCTTGTAAACCCAAGAGAATCTGTCAAAAACCCCCTTACTCTGATAAAGGTCTTTGGCAAAGTCTCAGGATATAAAATAAATGTGCAAAAGACAATAGCATTTCTTTGCAACAATAATAAACAAACAGAAACCCAAATAAAAACCACAATCCCAAGCCGGGCTCGGTGGCTCAGCCTGTAATCCCGTGCCTTTGGGAGGCTGAGGTGAGTGGATTGCCTGAGCCCGCGGGTTCGAGACCCGCCTGGGCAGCGAGACCTCATCTCTACAATAAATCAAAAAATCAGCCGGGCGTGGTAGCACATGCCTGTAATTCCGGCTACTCGGAAGGCTGAGGCGGAAGGATCGCTGGAGCCCAGGGGGTCGAGGCTGCGGTGGCCGGGAGCGGCCACTGCACTCCAGTCTGGGCGACAGAGTGAGACTCCAACTCGCACACACA
>NW_007231835.1:0-36110 GCF_000164805.1 Carlito syrichta | reverse complement strand
CCACCTACCACTGGGGAGAGGAGAACCTATTCAGTAAATGGTGCTGGGAAAACTGGCTGGTCACAGGCAGAAGATTGAAACAGGACCCCTATCTATCCCCATACACAAAAATTAACTCTAAATGGACCAGAAACCTAAATGTAAAACCTTAAACCATAAGAACCTTAGAAAATGAAGAATATACCCTCATGGAAAATGGAACTGGCATCTGATTTCTGGACAAAACCCAAAACCCCCAGACCATAAGAGAGAAGATAGACAAGTGGAACCTCATTAAAATGACAAGCTTCTGCAAAGCCAAAGAAACCATCAAGAGAACAGAGGAGACAGCCTACAGACTGGGAAAAAGTATTTGCCAACTCCAGGTCTGACAAAGGTTTAACATCTTGGATCTACAAGGAACTCAAACATGCTGAAAGGAAAAAAACCCAAACAACTCCATTATAAAATGAGCAAGAGATATGAACAGACACTTCTCAAAGGAAGACATCCAAGCAGCCAACAGACACATGAAGACATGTTCAACTCACTAATCATCAGGGAGATGCAAATCAAAACCACAGTGAGCTACCACCTAACTCCAGTCAGAACGGCAATTATCAATAACTCAAAAAAATAACAGTTGCTGGAGAGGGTGTGGCAAAAAGGGAACATTTCTACACTGTTGGTGGGAGTGCAAACTAGTGCAATCTCTGTGGAAAACAGTGTGGCAATTCCTAAACACTCTAAATATTGACCTCCCATATGATCCTGCAACCCTCCTACTAGGAATATACCCTGAAGAACTCAAATCACTTTATAAATAAGGTACTAACACACATATGTTTATTGCAGCATTGTTCACAATAGCAAGAACCTGGAAGCACCATGCTGTCCATCATAAGATGACTGGATTAAAAAATGTGGTTCATATACACAATGGAATACTACGCAACCATAAAGAAGAACAAAATTATGAATTTCACAGCAACCTGGATGGAATTAGAGTCTATAATACTGAGTGACCTCTCACAGAAACAAAGATCTGAGTATCACATGTTCTCACTCATATAGTGGACCTTGAACATCCAACATAATACTATAAGAAAATGACTGACAGTGGTGGGAAACTATAGGGGGGAGAGGGGAAGGGAGATGGGATTGACAGTAGTAAATAGCTGTCTGGGATGGGGAGATACCTCTTATCAACAAGGGTGCATGAACAAAGCATATTTGTATACCTAACCCTTAACTATACCCCACAATATCATAATAAAAATATTGATTATAAAATAAATAAATAAATAAATAAATAAATAAATAATTACCTTTTATAGCAACAAAATGAACTAAGACAATGGTGAAAATAAATTGCTCTGCCTACCTCACAGAAATGTTTTAATATTATTTAAAATAAAGAGGTTGACTAATTAGTAATTTCCAGGTAATTAATAAGATGCGTTGCATGTCAAAACATGTTCAGATCTTCTTGTTTCACTTTCACACCCATTTCTGAGGGAAAACCAATAAATTCTAATGACAACTCTTTGATCTCCTTATAGTTTTGTTGTAAAGAATTTAGTTACACACATTTATTGTTATTTTTAATATTAAGAAGTCCCCTTGCCCTTCTTACATCAAAAAGAATAAACATGCAGAATGTTATTCTCACATTATTGTTTTGTACTTGACTATATGAGAACAGGATTTTTGGTGTATGACCAATTGTAAATGTATCTGTCAAGGGGTCACAGAAATCCTGGAACATTTATCTGTTTCCACAAAAGTCACTATATTTTCCAGGACAAAGTTATGATGTTTTTGGGGGCCTCTGCTATATGTTTTACTTGAGATCAAGAGTTATGGTTTGAATGATGCGGAACCCAAAGATGGATTAAAATTGAGCTCAGTACCAATGAATTTGTTAAGCTCTTAATTTCTGTTAAGTTTTCTATCCTGGTTAAAATTTCTCTGATTTGAACTAGTCTGCTCCTGGAGAGAAGTGATTACTTATTAGCCATGGCGTGTTCCCAAATCGAGCTAGTTCTAAGCAAAATGAAATTAACTGTGACTTTGGTAGCCATATTCCTGCAGTAGCTAGGGATAGCATATACTTTTTTTCTGAGGATTTTTGCCTTCAGATATTTCAAAATTCATCTAGGGTTATTTGCTTTTTCACAGTAAGTTCTCGTACCCTCCAAATCTCTGAAAGTACATGAAAACCACCACATTCGCATGTGTTTGTGAGAATTAAGTAAAATAGCTTATGCTTTGCTGTGAAGAGAAGTATCTGACAATTTACTTCTGAATTTACTAAGCCTTAATAGATGTTAATAAAGACATTTACATTGTCATTTTAATACAGAAAATTTATAATGATCTTTGTAGAGCAATGAAATCTTGACTACCATAGACATTATTGATTTCTAACACCCCACAGAGAGTCACATACATGTATTACAGTATTTTAAAACATGTTTTTTTCTAGTCAATTATAATGAGAATTTTATAGTTAAGTTTACATAGCTACTTATTGTATGCAAATATGTGGAAACCATTCCATTCTGCTTTATGTTTTTTTTTAAAAAAATCATGATTACATTTGTATTTTGCTTATATTTTATTTATTTTTATTTCAATAGCTTTAGGAATAAAAATGGGTTTTGGTTACATGTATTCATTACATAGTGGTGAAAAAAATCTAGGTTTTAAGTGTACCCACCAGCTTCACCTGTGTGTATTTTACTGGATAGGTAACATTTCATCTTCCACTTTCGCCCTCCCAACTCTGACTAGCCAGTGTTCATTAGGTCATTCTATGTGCCTTTGCAGATTCTTATTTTAGCTCCCACTTATAAATGAGAACATATGGTATTTGGTTTTTCAGTCCTGGTTTACTTCACTTAGGATAATAATCTCCAATTCTATTCAAGTTGCTGCCAAAGAAGTCATTTCATTATATTTTTTATGGCTGAATTTTATTCCATTATATACATAATAGAACACACACACACACGTGTGTGTGACATTTTCATTATCTCCTAATCAGTTGATGTGCATTAAGGTTGATTCCACACTCTGCAATGGTGAATTGTACAGTAATAAACACAGGAGTACAGGTGTCTTTTTTCTATATTGACTTCTGTTCCTTTGTATAGATACCAAGCAGTAAGATCACTGGTTTGCTTTTAGTTATTTGAAAAATATTTATACTGATTTCCATAGGGGTTGTACAAATTTACCCTCCCACCAACAATGTATGAGCCTTATCTTTTTACCAGATCCTCACCATTTAATTTTTTAATTTTTAAATAATGGCCATTTTGACTGGTGTAAGGTGGTATCTTATTATGGTTTTAATTTGCATCTACCTGATAATTAGTGATGCTGAACATTTTTTCATATGCTTATTGGCCATTTGTATATTTTCTTTTGAGAGATATCTATTCATGTTGGTTGTACAAGTTTTAATGGGAGTATTTGCTTTTTTCTTGCTGATTTGTTTTTTTTATAGATTATGAATATTAGTCCTTTTCTCAGATGTGTAGCTTGTGACTATCTTCTCCTATTCTGTGTGCTGCTTATTTAATCTGTTGATTATTTAATTTGCTGTGCAGATGCTTTTTAATTTTGTTTCATTTTTTAAAATTGTTTTTCCATTTGCTTTGGGGGACTTTGCCATAAATTATTTGCTTAGACAAATGTTCAGAAGAGTTTTTTTATACTTTTAGGAATTTTATGGTTTCTGGTTTGACAATTAAGTCTTTAATCCAACTGGAGTTAATTTCTGTATATAATGAGAGATAAAGATCAAATTTCATTTTTCTGCATGTTATCTATCCAATTTTCCCAACCCCATTTGTTGAGGAGGGTATCCATTCTCCAGTGACTGTATTCATCTGTTTTGTCAAAGATTAGTTGGTTGTAGGCATTTTTTTCTGAATTATCTATTCTATCCCACTTGTTGATTTGTTTTCTTTTGTACTAGTACTATGTTGCTTTGGCTACTATAGGCTTGTAGTACAATTTTAAGTCAGGTAATGTGCTACCTACAGCTTTTCTCTTTTTGCTTAGGATTGATTTGGCTATTCTGACTATTTTTCTGTTCCATATGAATTTTATGACATTGGTAGTTTGATAGGAATTGAATCTGTAGATTACTTTGTGTAATATGGTCATTTTATCAATGTTGATTCTTCTAATCTCTGATCATGAGCTGTTTTTCCACTTGTTTGTATCTTCTACATTTTATTTCGTCAGTGTCTTGGAGTTCTCCTTGTAGTGATCTTTTGCCTCCTTGATTAAATATCTTCCTAGAAATTTCAGTTATTTTAGCAACTATTGTAAGTAGAATTGAGTTCTTGATTTGATTCTCAGTTTGGTAGATATTGGTATATAATAGTGATATTGATTTGTGCTTTGATTTTTTTATCATGAAAATTTACTGAATTCATTATCAATCTGGGAGTCTTCAGGATTTTCTAGGTACAAAATTATGCCATTGGTAGTTTTATTTTTTCTTTTCTAGTGTGAATACTCTTTATTTCTTTTTCTTGCCTGATATGTTTAATAGTAGTGGTAAGAGAGGGAAGTTTGTCTTGTTCCAGTTGTGAGGAGGAATCCTTTCAATGTTTTCTCTTTCAGGATGGTGTTGGCTATGAGTTTGTTGTATATGGCTTTATTATTTTGAGGAATTTTCCTTTTATGCTTATTTTGCTGACAGTTTTTATTATGAAGCAATGCTGGATTTTATCAAATTTATTTTCTGTGTTTGTTGAAATGGTCATACATTTTCTTTTTAATTATGATTATGTGGTGGATCACATTCATTAACTCATGTATGAGGAATTATTCTTGCATCACTGGGATAAAATCCACTTAAGTTCAGTGGACTATTTATATTATGTGCTGCTAAATTTGGTTTTCTAGCATTTTGTTGAGGACTTTTGCATCAATGTTCAACAAGGGTATTGGTCTGTAGCTTTCATTTCTTGTTGTGCCTTTATCTGACTTTGGTATTAGAATGATACTGGTTTCGTGGAATGAGAGAGAATTGCCTCCTTTTCAATCTTATGGAATATCTTCAGTAAGAATTGGTATCAGTTCTTCCTTGAATGTCTTGCAAATTTTGTCTATGAGTCCATTAGATCCTGGACTTTTGTTGTTGTTGTTGTTGGAAGACTTTTTTCTTTTTTGAGTTGGAGTCTCACTCTGTTGCCCAGACTGGAGGGCAGTGGCCGCTCCCGCAGCCTCGACCTGCTGGGCTCTGGCGATCCTTCCGCCTCAGCCTTCTGAGTAGCCGGAACTACAGACAGGCGCGTGCTACCACGCCCGGCTAATTTTTTGATTTATTGTAGAGATGAGGTCTCGCTGCCCAGGCGGGTCTCAAACCCACGGGCTCAGGCAATCCACTCACCTCAGCCTCCCAAAGGCGCGGGATTACAGGCTGAGCTACTGAGCCTGGCTTGTTGGAAGACTTTTAATCAATGATTTAATCTTGCTATTCATTATTGATCATTTAATTTGTTTTTTATTTTATTTTATTTTTGCTTTATTGTAAAAGCATGCTTAAATTTGCCTTATATCTTTTACTTTTTTATTTGTATAAATTTATGCAGTACAAGCACAGTTTTGTTACTTGGATATATTGTTTAGTGGTAAAGTCAGAGTTTTTAGAGTTTCCATCATTTGAATAATGTACATTATACCTATTAAGTAATTTCTTATCATTCACCTCTGTCTCAATTCTTCACCCCTTTGATACTCCATTGTCCATAATTTCATACTTTACATCTATGTTTACACAGTATTCAGATCCTACTTATAAGTGAGAATATGTAATATTTTTATTTCTGTAGCTGACTTTTTTCACTTAAGATAATGATCTTCATTTCTATCCATGTTGCTGTTAAATATATAATTCCATTATTTTTAATGCCTGAATAGTGTTTTATGGCATCTTCTTTTCCAGAGTTCTGTAGTTACAAAAAATAACTGCCCTTTATCCTAATAGTTAAAACCTCGCCTATGTAGTAAACACATAGTAACTCAGGAAACAAAGATATAATTTGTATACAGATATGTAATTTTATGTGGAGGGATAATAAAAAGTACTTTAATATTGAAAGCTAATCTTAGCTGGCAATAATCATAGAACTTGTTTTTATTTTAGGTAGATATGTTGTAAATAGCGATTTCATATATCATAACCATATTTATTTTATCTATGGACCCCTTTGTGATGACAGCATTATGTCTTCTATTGCTCTGTTTCTTTTAGGATTCTAAAAGTATTTTAATATATAATTATTAAAAGTAACATTTAATATAGCCATCAAGCTTATCAAAAAAGTTTTGACTATCATAATATTGCCAATTTCACAGTGGCAGATTAAAATATTCCAAAATTATATATTTTATTTGAAATCACAAATTTTATGATTGGCAAAAAGTATTATAAATAATTTTTCTTGAAATAACAAACATCTAATTTATTTTCAATAAAATATCTACATATATTTTTTTATTTGATCCTCATAGCAACCTGTAGCATTGGTTGAATGATTGTCATGCCACATGTGTGTTGTGATGGTAAAATGAGCTAATCTACAGGAAGTCCCTAGGGACACTGTATGCAAGGTAAAGAAGCAGTTAGCACATATTTATCCTTTTCATTTTTAAATTATATTCAGTCTGCTATTGTTATTACTGCTAGTATTGTTTTTATTATTATTCGTCTTATGTATATTAGAATAAGTTCTTTGATCATCTTTCAACATGTAGGCAATCCTTATGCCTTAAATGATTGGTCTAAAATCTCGTAGCATGTTATTTAAATATATGCACATGTTATTCACATATATGTGTATATACTAAATATATACACATAAGTTCTATATTAAATGTTCTAATTTCTTAGCATAAGTATTGGTCAATATAAATATTTTCTATTCTACCTAACATTTCATTAAGCTTTGTATTATCTTTCTTTCTTTCTTTCTTTTTTTTGAGTTGGAGTCTCACTCTGTCGTCCAGACTGGAGTGCAGTGGCCGCTCCCGGCCACCACAGCCTCGACCTTCTGGGCTCCGGCAATCCTTCCGCCTCAGCCTTCCGAGTAGCCGGAATTACAGGCATGCGCTACCATGCCCGGCTGGTTTTTTTTTTATTTATTGTAGAGATGAGGTCTCGCTGCCCAGGCGGGTCTCAAACCTGCGGGCTCAGGCAATCCACTCACCTCAGCCTCCCAAAGGTGCGGGATTACAGGTTGAGCCACCGAGCCCCACTGGATTATCTTTCAACATTATCAGATGCATGCAAATATATATACCCATATTCAATTTTATATAGGTGGACTTAATTACTTTTCAGTTTAAAAGAAAATATGTGATGACTACATTTATACAATACTTTTACTTTTCAGAATGTTTTATGGTTACTCATGTATATGTATGCTTGTGTTTGTGTGTATACACATTTTAAGAAAGGAAAAACCAGTATTAAAATTGCAATACTCAATATATACCAATCACAAAAGATGAATACATGTCACATTTGACTTCTTCAATTACAAGAGGTGCTCAAAATGGCTACCATCAGCATCCAAACACTTCTGATTATGGCGAACTATTGCAGGACTTGCTGCTGTGCAAGGCCTCCAGATCTTCTCTTGTGTACATCACACACAGCACCATGCATCTCAAACTTATCACAAGTGCATGGTATTGTTAGGTATGTTGGAGGTTTTGTTGCATACTCACACCTTCATTGCCATTGCACTTCTACAAGTTTGTTGAATTTCAAATGCCACTTCAAAATGGTCTTACACTCTTCAAATGACAACCATGCTTCTGCCATTTTCCTTAATTGTCCTGCCTGTCACACAGTGACTCTAGCATTCATTTGAGTAATGCCATCTTTCGAGCAAAAGTCATACTACAAAATGCTACATAATTTAATTCATCTTTGAAAAGTAATACATAGATAACATCTCTTAAAATGAGTATACTTTTTTCAGCACCCCAGTAACCATGTATGTGTTTGTGTATGTATGTATGTATGTATGTATGTATTCTTTGCAAACAGTTCCACCTGTGTGAAATATAAATTTATTAAATAGATATTTTCTGATTAAAACTTGTAATACCTCTAGAATCCTTCAAATTCAAGTCTGCACTGCTACATTGCATATGCTTTTTCTGTTGTATTGAACACCGTATCACTATTTTAGTCTTCAGTCCATTGTTTAAATTTTGTTATAGTGATCATCTGATGTAATGCTGTTTCTCTAACCAGTGATTGTATCTATATTGTATTACTTTAATCTGATATGTTTTCTGAATAGCATTCTACGTGTATTCTTCCCTGGAAAATGATGCTTTGGTTTGATATTTGTAAATCAATCATTGTAATCCACAGTGGAAGCATTTGAGTTTGCTTTTTAAACGAGAATTTAAATTGATGTTTTTATACAATAAATTAAAAAAAACATATGCCATATCAACTATCAATTTTGGTTTAGGAACTCTTTGACTCTGTAAGCCAATATCACTTTATGATGATCACTGTAGCAATTTAAAATAATATGTTGATCTCAAAGCAAGAAACATGGGCAAAATTATTACAAGTAGAGAGGTCATTTGGACCAAGCTTGAGGATTTGCAACTTGAAAGCGTAGGGCCAAGTTGGCCCTGAAAATACACTTCGATGAGCAGCAGTCACAAGTAGATTTTTAAAGGTTATAAAAGGGGGTACAGAGACTGATAAAAAGTGATTTGTCAAAAATTCTCATTGTTTTACAGAAATAATATGGATTTGTGGTAGGCTATTCATTGTTAAGCTATAGGGTGTGAGTTATAGTGTTCAGTGGCATAGTTAGGTTAATTTATAGCCACTTGTGGCAATAGCAAACAGTCTCAAGAAATAAATACATAGCTCAAAGACAGAGAGTAGGCCATGACTGTGGCCACAGTTTATTATCTCTGTGGGTCAACCTCTAGTTCCTGATTGGTTAAGAGCTTCAAATTCCAACTGCCTGGTAACAGAGAATGAGTGACTACGAGTTCTAAGAATGGGGCCTAGGTGAGAGAGCTAACATCAATGCTGACTAGTAAAATTTGTAAGTGTAATAGCTATCAAGGATGTTGGGGAAATAATGATATAAAATGAAAATCATTCCACAGCCCAGAAAGGCAGAAAAGATAGAGATTCATCTAGAAGAGTGTAATGTTGAAAGAAGTTTCTTTAGTAGCTAATAATGAGAGTGGGCAATAGGTAAGAACAAAGAGTTTGTTCCATATAAAAATTAAATAACTCTTTATGGAATCACTTTAAATTAAACTGACTATTTCCCTACACTAGAAACCATCACACAAACAACAATAGTGGTTTAAGATTTTCTAATTACACTGATTGTAATGAAGATGTAATAAAATAAACTTTGACCTGTTGTTCAACCAAATCAAAGCGACTTTTATCCACTCACACTATCTTGATCTCCCTTCATAACTGCTTTTTTTTTCTAGAATATTATCTCAACCATAAGTAGCAGGTAGGCTTAGTAACTGGAATGAAATTATCTTCATGCCCACTGGAATAATTCTGTAGCAATATTTTAGAGTGGGGTGGCTACATTTTATGACCTCATGTTCTGAGTCCATGTTATGGTATGATGGTGTCAGAATATGGAATAAAATTTGGAAAAGCATGAAATTTAGGAGCCACTGTTAAGTGTCCCTGGTAAATACCTTGGTTATTCCAACAAGATATTTGAGTTAAAAGCATCATATCAAGTAAACCAACTACAAAGCTGTAAATATCATGCCTCTGATGGGTTAAAAGCAGGGACTTTCAACTGCTGTTAATAAATGGAATATAGTGAGGATGAGTGAGAGATAGTCAATGAAAGAACTAAAACCTTGAGAAAAGGAGATGCAAGTGGACGATGTTGCTTAGTAATTATATGTGCTTGATACTGTCTTTGTGGGGATGGGGTGGTGGAATGAGACCAAAGCAAGGTCTTCCTGAATCTGGGTGGCGACGATTTGTGAGGGCATAGGCATTCTTGAAATTTCTGCCCTTGGAATGACTTAGAGGTTACAATACTGAGTGATCTATTACAGAAACAAAGAACCGAATATCACATGTTATCACTCATAAGTGGACCTTGAATAACTATCATAATACTATAAGAAAGGGATTGGCAGTAGTGGGAAACTACCAGGGGAGGACGGGGGCAGAATTGGCAGTAGTGGTAAACTGCCAGGGAATGGGGGGCTCACCTCATCAACAAAGGTACCGACATAATGAACATTTGTATACCTAGCCCTGAATTGTACCCCACATTTTTAAAATTAAAAAAAATTAAAAGTGAAAGACTTAGAACTGTTGGAAGTTAATGAAATTGGAGATTTTTTGGTAAGTATTAGAAGTACCTTCTGAATGCCTGGCAACATTTCTTTATATTGTACAAATGAAAAACCAGAACTGTAAAAGATGGGAAGGAATTAAAAGCAAATATGTATCCAACATAAGGAACAATAAATTAATCCAGAAACATAAATGACTTATTTACACATTTGTGGGCTCACTTCCACTGGAAGTGTTTAAGCAAAAATCACCAATAATTATTAAAGATGTTATTGATTTGTTGATTGGTTGAATTGATGGATTTTATATCCTTCCTACTCTAAGATAATATGAGTCTCAGGATATATATCTGATAAAAATTATAAAACAATAAATTCACTCAGGCATCAGTATAATACCTACTAAATGCATTCATGTTTCCGCAGCCCATAGTCCATTTTCAGTCCTCTTGTTATTTGATATTACAGCAGCAGTGGAAACAGTTGATCACTCTCTAATTTCTGAAATAATATCTTCACTGACTTCTGTGAAGCCACTCTCTCTTAGACTTTATCTCACCTCTGTGATTGATCTTTCTCAAAATTATGTTATGGATTATCCTCATCTCTCCAACATCTAACCATTGAAGTGTCTCAGCACTAGGTATTTAGTTATCTTCTCTTTTCTATTTATAGCCACTCTATAAGTGACTTACTTCAGGACTGTGGTATTAAATGCCATATATATTATTGCCTTTTAAATTTATATCTCCTGCCCAGATCTTGCCCTGACCTCACACTTTATGTTTTCAGCTACTTATTGAGTATCTCCGAATGAATGTCTTAGATATCTTAAAATTAATGTGCCCTTCTGCTTCTAGTGATGTGGACTACTCACAGTTTTACTATTCGTCACAAAAAGTACAGCTAAAAACCCTGGACATTATATATAAAATAATCAAAAGGAGATTCTAAAAGTTGAGAAAAAGAGGAAACCTTGGACTCTGAAGAAACTACATGGAGGTGAGCTTTTTCCCAAATGTATCTCAGATTTGGAGTTGAAGAGGTGATATCTGGAAACACCAACAGGAGCAAACAAACAAAAGAATGCTCTAGTAAAAGTCTGTTATCTCTTGCCAAAGGACCAGAAAAATGGTAGCCTAGAAAGACAGAAAATATTTGGAAAATATTCACAATACTTTAGCAAAATGCCACAGAGGAAAAAAAAAACAACAAAAAACGGGGCTCTGTTCCACCCAATACAACAAGGGCCAAGTGAGGAGGCTAGACTTCTACCCTCAGGAGTCTAAAATGAGGCTTGCTAACACACCAGTGGGAAAGACGAAGTACTTTGCCTAATGCTCTTTTGAATCCCTCTAAATACATTGTGAAATACTCATTTTTTTGTGGCTCAAAGTCCAGGCCCCAATTTGACTTTAAAGAATACATTCCCTTAGTTGTAACAGAAAAGATATATGAATTATTTTTGAAAGACACAACAAAATGTGGACATATAAATCTTATTTCTTTCAAAATCATCATAGTGGTTGACTCCTCCACTTATGTTGCAGGCAATCCATCAGTCATCCTTAGAGTTTTTTTTTATATTTTGCAATTATTTCCTGAACAGGTGATAAATCCTTTTGAGTATGCTTGGTGTTGATAAATAGTTCTCCTAGGAAAATATATTTTAATTTTTGGAAAATGTTAAATGGAATTTAGAGTTTAATATGCTAAATCATCTACAAGTGCAGGATAAATAATGCCTTCGTGGATCAAAAATAAAATATTCCAGAAAGAAATGATAATGTATTTTTGGCTTCTACTATAATTTCCAAAGATAAGTTTTGAAAAAAATCACAGTGTATGAATGTAACTTCCTGAAATATCTAGAGGGCGATATTTGTTTGACGTGTGTGTGTGTGTGTGTGTGTGTGTGTGTGTGTGTGTGTGTGTGTTTCAAGATATTTGTTACACAATCACAGTTTCCTTACAGATTTCTCCACTGACTAAAGCTTTGTACATAAGCACACAAGAAAAGATATTATGCATGAAAATAATGAATTCTGTTATGAGAAAACTTCTTTCAAGATGGTTTCAGCAATTATTCTTTCTCACAAAATTTATCCACATAGGCACATAGAAAGTGATGAAAATACTTTCCTGTGCATATCATTTTTCAAGATCCTGTATTTGGACAATTTTGCAATGCTGGGATATATTTATACAGTCTTTGAAGGGAAGATAAAACTTTTATGTGTGTCTAGAACCTGTAGTCAGTAGTATTGCTTTTCAGATGGAAGCAGTACAATTCATTAACGTTTTGTTTCTTAACATTGTTCTTATAGATGAGATGGTTTTTTGAGAAGGTGTCTTACAAATATTTGATAATTATCTGTTGACTGCTCCCCTATAGCTAGATAAAATGAAGTCGGTCTTACTTCTGACCGGGAGAGGGCACTAGGTTCTTGTGTCAAAAGTTCGGGGGTAGAGAGCTAAGGAAATCTAGAGAGGTCTTTATTTTATTTTTATTTCTATCGCTCTACTTCTTTTGTGAAACTTACATTTATTACACGTATGGATAGTTTAACAGGAGAACTTGGCAGGAATTAAGAATCCATTAACAAATATTTCTGTGTGTCAGTTATAAGGAAGACCTTTTGCCTGACTCATTAAAAGCTCAGCCATCTACACGTTTGCTAGAGTGAAAATCAGGTTAGATCTCAGAGGCTAGGCTGCCTGAGGTTGTGCCTTGTTTTGGAGGGATTGATAAAAGTGGCTAGGAAAACTTGCCTCAGCTGGACTCATGGCAATAGACATCAGAGTACTTTGAAAGAAAATAAATTATAAGTGACTTAAGTATTATATAGGGTCTGAGTATTTAACTATAGTGATTAAAAAAAAAAACTTTGGTCATTTGGAATGATTGGTCTGGGTTCAGTTAACCACTTTTAAGACTCATCAGGGAACTTATTGGGTGAGAAAGAACTGGGATTTTGTTTCAAAAAGCTATCTTTCTGCATTTCAATGTTCTATTTTTTGTTCAGTATCACATTTTTAAATAGGTGCCAAAATCAGAATGTGCTTTATTTGACTGCTGCTATTAACCCAGTAGGAAGACTCTTCCATCTCAGCCAATGTAGAATTACTAGGATCAACACAGGGTTTGGGGAGAGTAGGCAAATGACCAGATGGCAGAATTCATTGTGTAAAAAAGCTCTCAAACCTAAATTTATCCTTATTATTAGAATCATCATTTTATGTAACATTTTCTCCAAAATTGTTCTTCGAAAATGCAAATATTTGACTGAGGAGAAATACATTACCAGTTTAGTTAATTACAAGTAAGTTTTTATGGGAGGAAAGCAGAAGGGGATAAATTTGGAACAAAGAACATTGCATGGAGTCATAAAGCCTTAGGGATTGAGTGGACTCAGGGCAGTCTGATAAGCAGAAACACATTTGTTGCTTAATCCGAGGTAGTGTTTAGGAGTAAGTCCAAGATAAAATTTGTTTACATCCCGGTTGTCCAGACTTCTCCCACAATGACCATCCACATATATCACCAACTTTTTGGTACTATTCAATGCTATTTGTCACCTGTCGCATTTACTCACATGTTTGTTGTGATTATAAATTTGTATCTGGAGTTAGTTTTGACAGTTTTACTCACATTTTACTTTATTTATTTATTTATTTATTTTTACAGATGGGTATAATTCAGGGTTAGGTACATAAGTGGTCATTGTAAAGGTGAAGCTTGGGCCTCGCATTGGTCCTCACTTTGCCTGGTTTGGGACCAGGTACCCTTATTAATGTTATGTCCCTGCCTCTCCATCCTCTGGCAGTGATTTTCTCTTGCCAATCACTTTTGTGTAGTATTAATTATGTCAAATGTTCAAGGTCCACATTTTAAAAGTGTTTTCTAAATGTTATTTGTCTCAAATATTATATCAATAGAACTTTCCATTGTGGTTAATTTGTGATGTGAAAGGGAAAAATATTTGTGTATAATATTTAATATTTATTCTGCTTATTCTAACTTAAACTTATTTATGCATACTACAATGCTTTAGAATAATTTTATTAGATACATACCTTAACATATGTTTAAATGGGATTAAAGATACACAGCTCAAACTTAAATAAATGTTATTCAAATTTCAAATTATGCCTAGACTTTTGGGGAAGTCAGATTTAGCGTTTTAAAATTTAAGGAGGCTGGACTCCGTGGCTCAGCCTGTAATCCCGCGCTTTGGGAGGACGAGGTGAGTGGATTGCCTGAGCCTGAGGGTTCGAGACCCATCTGGGCAGCTTGGTGAGACCTCATCTCTACAGGAAATAAAAAAAAAACTTAAGGAAATTTATTTACTTAATAATTTTAAGATATTTTTTCTAGTGTTTTTCCTACGTATTTCAAAACTCTAGTTTAAGAAATTAGCTGATTGACACTCATTACAATTTTGGTGCATGTCTGAGGAAAGAATGTAGCCTAAACTGGTCAATTCTGATTTTAACAGGGCTTTTAAATGTTATTGAAATGTAAATGAATGCTATACAGACAATATTATGTAGACAGTAAATGAATGACCATACTAATTGTAAAACTATATACCTTACTGTATTATTAATTATGCTATTACCATTTTTATAAATTATATTACGTGCTCTACCCACCTCACTGCGATATAACAAGGTCACATGAAAGAACGGATATGAATGAACTGACAAATAAAAATGTGCCATATAAAATAACTTTTATTTCTGTTGACGCCTGAAATAGTCCATGAGCCAAGAATTACAAAAGGCAGTCAACCTTTAAGGAAAAAACAAAGACACGTGAAACATTTACATTTGGCTTCACAATTGTGTGATTGACATTTTTGAGACTAGTTAGGAAGAATATAGCCTGGGATGAGTGTGAGTTCTACAAATACCATTCTTGTTAGATTTGGTTCTACAACATAGAAAAGTATTGCTATAGCAACAAAATAATTTATGAAGACATGTATAACAAAAGGACTGTGAAAACTGGGAGTGAAGGAGAATTATACACTTAAAAAACACTCAAGTTTTCTTTTTTCTTGTGAACCCTAACAAGCAGAAAGAAACGAGTATACTTCCATTGTAAGATTTTGCTTTCAAATTAGCTTCATCACTAGTCATTGGCAGTTCTCAGTGATTGAGAAATATTATACACATCCTGGTGCCATAGAAGAGGAACTATAATTACCCATCTCCAGTGCATACCTTTCTGATTGATAACCTGAGGTTGCGTGAGTTTGTGTTGACAATTTTCAAATAGCTCTGTTAAGACCTGTGTGCAATAGCTATACATGCACAGCCATTAATCACAGCCATTAGCCAGCCTCCTAGAGTAGTTTACAGCAGCTTTTAATGTATATTTTGCTAATTGAACATTACAGTGGTGCTGTAAATTCCCAAATGAATAACTATTTCAATGCTGCCTGCCTGCGAAGGAAAAACCTTCTAAATTTTCCTCTGGAAGATCAGTTTAAAATATATGAGGACTATACCATTATCCACTTCTAAAGCTTCCAAAGCTACAACATTTTTCCATGGGTTTTGCATTTAAAAACTGAAGTAAGATATACTAGAATGGTGTAAAAATTATAATTTTATTCATATTTCCCCAAATCAATATTTAGAATGGTGTCCTTTCCTCTACAGAAAGTTGTTGTTTAATGCATTTCTGGTGTGTAGTTACTTGAGAGAGATTATTTTTCTTGCCTCTCAGGTGGCTCATGTAGAGATTTATGTTCATTATGCAAAAATTTGCTGTAGTATTACAGAGGCATAATCATCAGAAAGTCTGAGAAAGCAATCACTCAAGAATCAAATCTTAGATTTTAGTCACTTTCATTAAGTTTCAAGAATCTTGCTTTCATTGTGATGTCTTTTTGGCACAGTTTCACAGACTTACAAACGATGGATGTTGTTTTTAGAATGACATCATTAAGAAGTAGCACCTAGTCAGAAGGTAATATACTCAGACTATTAATACCAAAATATTGATCATATTAAATCAGACTCCATAAAAACTGCTGGAAGAATCACAAATTCAAAATATGTCAGTAAATTCAATTAGAAATTAAAAATTTTTATTTGCTACATAATAAATGCTACTTTTATTTTGGGCATTTAGGGAATTCAGTCATCATTAAAGAGAGAAATACCTAGGGCCAATGATATGTACCCATTCTAAAGTGCCTATGTTTCAGATGTTATAAATTACTAAAACTTTAGTAGACTTAGAAGTCAATAAATTAATTTATAAAGACAGAAAGTACAATATTCCTCAAGAAAGCAGAGCCTAATGTGTTACTTCTTAGTTGTAATAAATGCAAATTTTGGAGAATTACATTGTAATATTAGGTGTGTTTTAGTAAACCGAATCCCTTACCAGTGATTGAATTACTTTATCAGAAACCAATAATTTTCTTACTTTTAAAATTCCTACATATTTATTTTTCTCTGCATAGGATTATATATTTATTTGCAAAACATTCAGTTTGTTAGAACCCTAGGAAAAACTACTTCCAAAGTTATGAAATATACTGAAATATGATTGTGGTTTAAAATTGATGTTGTGTCAGTGCAAATATTTACAATAGTATGTATCTGGTCATATGCTTAAAGTATTCAAGCAATATTCAGTGGTGTGTGCATAAGGTATCATTCACTCATTCTACTAATATCTAAGTCTAAAAAAGGAATCATGAGTTGTATCACAGTAATAAAATAACATATTAAATAAAATTTGCTATTATATTGGAAATACCGTGTCTACACATAAATACTTGAAGTTGACTATTTTGGCATCAGAAAAACTGCCAAACTATATTTATATATCCTCCCATTCTGTGTGTATGTGTATGTCTTTTCTATTTAATGCCTCTCCTTTTTAGCCACCTAGATCGTCAATGTCCTCACAAGGTCCTATGCCACTATGGAAGACAGTAAGGAGATATCTCAAAAAAAGGAAAACTAAAACTACTGTATAATTCAGAAATTTCTCCACTGGCTACTGGACATTTATACAAATGAATAGAAATCAATATATCAAAAGAATACCTGCACTCACACGTTTTACTGCAGCAGTATTCACTATAGACAAAATCTGAAATCAGCCTTAGTGTCTGATATAGTTTGGGTATTTGTCTCCTCCAAATCTCATGGTAAGATGTGGTCTCCAGTGTTGACGGTGGTCCTAGTGGTAAGTGTTTGGGTCATGGGGGCAGATCCCATGTGAATGACTTTGTACCCTTTGTGAGGTGATAAGCGGATTCTTGCTCTATTAGCTCACATGAGACTAGATTGATTAAAAGAACATGACACCTCCTTTTCTCTCTTGCTCTCTCATCAAGTGACATATCTGCTCCCCTTCACCTTTCATTAAAATTTTAAGCTGCCTGAGGCCCTCACCAGAAGCAGATGTTGACACCATACTTTTTGTACAGCCTGCAGAACAGTGAGCCAAATAAATATCATTTCTTTACAAATTATCCATCTTCAGATATTTCTTTTTAGCAATTCATATTGGATTAATACATTGTCTACCAAAGGACAAATGAATTAAAAAATGTGGTATATATACACAATCAAATATTATTTGGCCATAAAAAAATAATGCAATTATATCATTTGCAGCAACATGGATGGATCTAAGTGAAATAAGCCAGACACAAAAAGCCACAAATCTCATGTTCTCATTCAAATTTTGAACATAAAAAAAGTTGATTTCATGGAGTTTGAGAGTAGAATGATTTTTACCAAAGGCTGGAAAGAATGAACTGGTGAAGATGGGGGAAAATGAACTGTGCAAGGAGGGACTTAAAAATGGAATTTATTTATTTAAAAAATTGTGTATTTATTTTTACATGTTTAAACTTCAGACACTCTTATAGTACTTTCCATTTGATGCCATACACCTATGGAGACACTATTTCCACTGCTCCAAACAGTTTTTGAATTCATCAATTTTTGTGCCTTTTAGTGCTTCTGCCAGTTTTTGTTTCACCTCTTCAACATTTGCAACACATTTCCTTTTTAATATTTTTAAAAAACATTTTGCTTTAAAGATGTGGGGTACAATTCAGGATTAAGTAGATAAATGGTCATTGTACAGGTAAAGTTTTGACCTCCTTTTAGTCCCCATTTCACCAGGTTTGAGATCAGTATCCTTGCTGATGTTATGTGACCCCCTCCTCCCCTGGTAGTGTTCCACTACTGTCAATCCGTTTATTATAATATTATGATTAATGTTGAGGGTCCACTTATGAGTGAGAACATGTGATACTTCATTTTTTATTTCTATCATAGATCACTGAGTATTATATACTCTAAATCCATCCAAGTTGCCATCAAGTACATAATTTTGTCCTTCCTTATGGCTGTGTAATACTCCCTTATGTATATGTACCACATTTTTTATCCATTCTACTCTCTATGGGCAGCATGGTAGGTTCCATGTTTTTGCTATTGTGAATAATGCAGCAATAAACATCCATGTGCAGGTATCTTTTTCATAGAATGATTTTAGTTCCTCCAGGTATATTCCCGGAAAGGGTATTGCTGGGTCATATGAAAGGCCAATTTTTAGAATTTGTAGGAATTGCCATAAACACATTTCCTTTTGGGGACTTTTTAATGGGGAAATTAGAAAAAAATCACTCAGGGTGAGATTGGGTGAATAGAGAGGGAGGGGCATGGGGGTCATGCGATTATGGTTAAAAACTCCTGAACACGCAACAAAGTGTAGGTAGGTGCATTATCATGGTGGAAGAATCAGTCACCTCTGTGCCACAACTCAGGATAATTCTTCTGAAAATCATGGAACATGCTCATGGAAACTTCCAGATAAAACATTTTATTGATCTTTTGTTCTGAAGGAACAAATTCTAAATATACTACAAGAAGCCTGTCTTCCAGGGGAAAAAAAAAAAAGGTAATTCTGGGTTTTTATGGGTTCCCCTTCATGTAGTTAGATGAAAGGATAAGTTCTAATGTTTAATAGCAGAGTAGCAGCAGCGTATTACATATTTCACAGTAGCTATAAAAAAGGACATGAAATTTTCCCAACATAAAGAAATGATAAATACTCAAGATGATGGATACTCTAGTTACCATGACTTGAACTTTTCATGTTTTACGCATGTAGCACAATATCATATGTACCCAAAAATATGTGCAAATATATATTAATGCTAATAAAAATAATTTTATTAAAATATTAATTGGTTGTCCCACAGTTGACCCCTGCAGAATCTGTCTCAAAATATTTCAGGTAACAAAATTTCCTCCCACTCCCCATATCAAACATTCCCATTCTTACCTTACTGGTAATATTTTTTTCTAATGGAAGAAACTGTTAAACAAAAATAGGTCCTTAACTGACATATTTTGTAATACTATTGAGAACAGAATGCTCATGATATAGGGATGATTTGAGGATTAAGAAAAAAAAAAGCAGTTATTTTTCTCTACTTTCCCAACTGAAATCATTCAAGTGGAATGTTCATTTTTTCTTTTAATCTATTCACCATCTAGGAAAAGAATAGAAAGACGTTGTGTTTTTCATGTGCACATCAGTGAAGAGAGAGCTGGTACTTAGTGTCTCAGTTCACAGACTCTGGAATCAAACTGATGGTGGTTTCATGACTAACTCTTCCAAAAATTAGTATGGCTTTAAACAAGTTAATTAATCTAACCTTAATTTCTCATCCTTCATTTCATCACCAACATTGTTGGTGGTTTTGGAGGCTTTTGTCTTTACTTTATAGTGAAGTGACAAGTAATATCAATAGAGGTTTTAAAAATATGGCGGTTTTGGAGGCTCTAATACACTCAGATTAAGTCAACTACTGAATCACTGCTTGGTAGCCTGTATCTTAATTTGGATGTGTGACTTTAAATAAGGATTTAAAATTATCCAAGAGGTGAAAGAGAGTGAAAAGCAGAAAAATAGGCACCATCAAATACTAATTATCAGGATTAAATTGGTACAGCACTTTTAGAAAGAAATTTTATAATATAAATCACATTTTAATAATGTTTATATGTTTTATTGCATTGCTTCTCTCTTTAGTACTCTACCTTAAGGAAATTATTAAATGTATACCAAACACAGTGTCTTTAAAATAGCAAAAAGGCTTAAATATTTAGCAAAACAACACTAATTAAATAAAGCAGGATACATTAATATAATAAAACACTATGCAGTTTTTAAAATCTTGGTGTTTAATATTTGCAAATATGGAAGAACACATTGTTATAAAAGGACATAAAATAGTGTATATATAATGTAACCTTGATTTTAGAAAAACAAAACAAAGTCATAAAATTATTTATACACTTTTAATTACACTTACACACTGAAACTAAATTCTACACTGTCAACCACTTTCATATCTATATCTGTATGATGTGACTATTAAAAATTTCAGGAATATTTTATCTATTTACTTTTACCCATATTGGAAATATTCCCTTCTAAGTACAAGGGGATCCCCAAAACCCGAAATTTATTTATTAAAAAATTATATATTTATCCATACATGTTTAAACTTCAGTTACCTCCAAAGCATTCTCTATTTGATGCAATGCATCTATTGAGACACTTTTCCTACTGCTCAAAACAGATTTTGAACTTGCCAATTTTAATTCCTTTTAGTGATTCTGCCAAGTTTTGTTTTATCTCTTCCCATATCATCAAAACATTTTCCTTTGAGGACTTTTTAAATTTAGGGAAACCAAAAATTTGCTTGGGGTGAGATTGGATGAATAGAGAGGGTGGGGCATGGGAGCGTGCCAATTTTGATAAATAACTACTGAACATTCAGGATGGTGTGGGCAGATTTGCTCTTCTAAATAATTCATCATGAAATGGGAAAACACATTGGGAGAATCTCAAAAAAAAAATTACTTAAGTCCAACTCAGTCTCTCACAACAATGATGGCTGGTACACCGATGCTGATGGCTTCCTAGAACACTTACTTATCAATGGAAGTCTTCACAACAAGGGGCCCTCCCTCCAAAAATCAATTTTGTTTTGGTGGGGAGTCATCCCTTGCATAATCTTTTATAATAATAAAAAATCCTTTAAAACAAAGGTATGGCACACGGGTTTCACTTTATGTCGTGTCAAGATTTGCTCAACAGAAGCTTTTATTGCTCTTTGTCCCTGTAGCTAATGCTACCATTTGATTATATCAGTTGCAGACTCTAAATATATTCTTCTAGGACAGGAGCCACAGAATATACCAGAGTAGAAGTTAACTTCAGAATAACAAGGAACTTAGGTGATGAGGGTACAAAGTCAGAGAGCCTTGTATACCTAACTACAGCACTGATTAGCCATGTAGTCTAAGTAAAATTATTTTTCTTCCTTAAGTCTCAAATCTTTTTCCATCTGTAGAATGGCACTATCTCATTGGATAGCTATGTAGATTAATAGTTACTATTTGTTTCAAGCAATTAGTCTAGTTCCTAGCAAATGGCAAGTGCACAATAAATGTGAGTTATTAAATAATAACTGTATTTGTTTTCTGTGCTTGCTTTTTATTTTTCTGTACTTGTGTTGTAATCTAGCACAGTGTCTTTATACATAGTAGGCATTCAGCACAATTATGTTTTAATCAACTATAGAAAAGCTGTGCCATATGTTGACAAAAATACTGAACTGAGAAACAAAATGTATGGAGTATAGTCTCCTTTTTGTTTCTAATTTGTTGTGTAACTGTAGACAAGCAACTTATTATGTTTATGTTTCGGTTTTGCTTTTGTCTTTATAGTGAAGTGACAAGTAATATTAATAGAGGTTTTCTTAGGTGTCTGCCATGTCTGACATTCTATGATTTTTTGGCTTCTAACTCTCCCATCTGCCTTGACTGGTGAACTACTCTAGTCTTTATAGTCCTACTGCCTGCCTGTCATCTGTTGCTGACTCCTGGCCTTCTTTCATGCCAGACATTCAAATATACCCAACTGCCTATTTGTCAGTTGTCCATGAGGATGTATCAACCCTGCCCTGATCCACCTTCTTGCCTTAATCATTGACTCCTATCTGACCATATCTGATGTTGACAGATGTATAAAACATTATAAAAGAAGCAGTATGTTGGGGCCACAATCATTGATTTGTATATGTGTATACATATTCCACAAAATCCATTATACTTTATTGATATCTATTCAAGAAAACTAGGTTAAAAAGCAAAATATTTTCTGCTCCTGTTAACTTGTTATTCCTTTGGCTGATTTTCCTTCTTCTCAAAGTTTTTAAATGACATTAATGAATCTCAACCACTAATGTTTCTAAAAATGTTCCTAGAATTAAGGGAACTAAAGCAAAACATTTTTGAAAGAGTTCCCTGGGCACCCAAAAATAACTTTAACATCAGAGGATCTTGGATATGTGTGGATTTTCTTTCAGTTAATTTGTGTCAATTCAACTTCACACTTACAAACTTACACCCAAGCAAAGTAAATAAACCTGTTCAACTTCCATTTGAAAAACCAGAAAATAAAATTCAAGAAAAAAACTATCATGCTCAGTGTCAAATGTATCTAATCCTTTTTAGTTGCCTACTACATACCATGTTTTTACTAAAAGTTTTTACCAATGTGAATGCCAAAAGTTCTACATAGATATTGAGAATAAGAATAGTAAGATATGTAGACATGAAAGCAATTGTTACAAAACAAATTTTCTCATTAATAAGTCTAATAGATGAGCAGATTTTAGAGCTAAGGGAAAAGGAAATGGTCAGAACTGACTTCTTAAAAAGTGCTTTTGAAAATTCATTTCAAACAAGTATTTTTGGTGCATTCTAGATTACAGCTACTAAATGCCATAGTTAACACTATTTCTAAGAGTGACTCCGGGACCCTCCAGTGACATGAGGGTAAGTTTTCCAGATTTAGAAAATGAAAATAAATGATGTTTGATTAAATTTGAATTTTAGATAAATGATGAATAATTGCTAGCATAAGTATGTCATATAACTATGTCCCTGCTTGTAACTATCACCGATGTGGTGTGCTAAAAATAAAACATGAGAAGGTGAAGAGTTTTGAGGAATACTTCTTGGCTGTACAGTACTGAGGAAATAAAACCAACCAACTCCATCCCACTCCACATAAAAAAGAAAAGAAAAGAAAAAGGAAAAAAAAGAAAAAAGGTACACCTTGCGTAACTTTCTGGATTTGCTCTCATTTTACTGAACTTACCTAACTTGAACTTTGCTTCCCTCGTCCCTCATGAAAGAAGTGTCTTCTTCTTTCCAATGCTAATCTCTGCATTTTAGCTCATCTATTTCCTTTGAAACTTGATGTGTAAATATGAATTTCCTCTCATGTATTCAGCATAATCTTTTTTTCATTCTAAGACATACTCAAGTCAACCTTATTTTCAAACGTTTTCCCTTGGCCCTATCACTGTCTCAGCTATCAATTTTTATCCTTTCTTCCACAACCACAGTAGTTTCTACAAGAGGATCCTATAAATAATTTCTATCTATTTTTTACTATGTTCATTATCCCACTCACTTTATACACTGGAAGCTCCAGCATCCACAAAAACTTAGCAGCTCTAACAAAACTTACCAGGACTCTATTATTTTCTAAAACTACTGTCCTTTCTTCAAATCTTTTTATTTGTAAATAATTTCAAACTTAAAGAAAAGTTGCAAAATTATAAAGAGCATTCACATATCTTTACCTAGATTGATCATTTGTACACATTTTACTCTCTCCAGCCCTTTACCACTAAATAATTTGGTATGCATTTCTTAAGAAGAGAGAAATTTTCTTAAACAAACATAATACTGTAATTATTAGTAAAATCTACTGTTTGTATTTCTATTTTTCAATTGTCCAACAGTGTCCTTTTAAGAAATTTTTCTCCCTGCAGCATAGGATCAAATCTAGGATGAAATATTGCATTTAGTAGTCAAACCACTTTAGTCTCTTTTAATCTAGAACATTTTCAGAAGTTTTTATAGTTGTATAGGAACCCCTATATTTGAAGATTAATAGAATGTTCCTCATTTAAGGTTTATCTGAGTTTTCCTTATAATTATAATCAGAATAATCCATAGGGGATGGTGTGTCTTTCTCAGGTTATTACATCTGTTGGCCCACAATGTCCATCTGTCTCTCATTAGTGATGTTAATTTTGATAACTTGGTCAATGTGTTGTTCAGTTTATCCACTGTATAATTACAGTGATATCTTTAACTTCTTTGCAACTAATAGCAATATTTGGCCACACATTTAAGACCATGCAAATATATATTTAAGAATACATCAAAATTTCCTTTTAAATTGAGCATTATTTGTGATTATTTTCTGACCCAATCTTTATTAATATATTTTCCAAAAAAATTTCCTACTCCAGATATTCTTGTATACTTCTCTTTCTTGTACACTTCTTTTATCACGAGGCCTCTCTCTCTCTTGCCATTTATTATGATATTTGTTTATGTTTCTATTTGTTATTGGTATGAAGTCATGATTTATTATGTTTTAAATGGTTCATAATTTATTAATAGATTTAATTATTATTTTTATTTGAGTATTTTTTGAAATATTTATTTCAAAAACTTTAGGGGGTACAAATAGTTTTGGTTACATGGATGCATTCTATAACATCAAAGGAGTTTGGGCTTTAAGTGTAACTATCACCCCCATCTGTGTGTATTGTACCCAATAGGTGATTGTTATTGTCCTTCCACCACTTCACACTCATTCCCTTTTGTCTCCATTATCCATGATACCATTATATATTCCTTTGCAGATCCTTAGTTTATCTCACACTTACAAATGATTACATGCAGTGTTTGATTTCCTGTTTCTGCATTACTTATTTTAAGACGATGTTCTCCACTTCCATCCAAGTTTCTGCAAAAGATATTTCATTCTTTTTTATGGTAAATAGCATCCATGGGATATATGTGCTACATTTTCATTATCCAGTAATCCACTGATCATTAATCATTAAATGGATGAACATTAATGGATCATTAATCCTAAATTGATGAATATTTAGGTTGATTGCATATCTTTGTAACTGTAAATTATGCTGTGATAAACATATGAGTGCAGGTATCTTTTTTGTATAATGACTGTGTTCCTTTGGGTGGAAACCTATTAGTGGGATTACTGGGTCGATTGTTGGATGTACTTTTAGTAATCTCCATACCAATTTCCAAAGAGATTGTACTAGTTAACACTAATTTAATTATTTTGGTGTTCAAATATTTCCAGATTATTCTACAGAAATTCATCTTGAATCTAGCTACTGGGTCTTTGTGACAGCTCTATCATTTTTCCCAGCACTTGCTCATCTTATGTCATATAAAAACATAATTCACTTACATTGATACTGTAATCATCTACTTATTCAGGTTCTTCACAGTCAAGAATGCTATCATCAATATATGTATGGATGATATGTGTGGTCACTGCTATTGGGCTTTGTTTCTTGGTTCTTTCAGTGGTACTATCCTCTTTTTAGTTATTCCTCTTGATCATACTGTCATATGCAATATTGTTCACTACTTTCTACATGGAAAATTATTCTATTGACTTTTATGACATGATTTTTTCCTGGTTCTTTTTCTCTTTATAGCTGTTCTTGGTTTGCTTTTTTTCAGTGACATGTCCTGATTCCTTACTACTAAAATTATATATCCAATGAATTAAGCCTTGGTTATTTTCATACTACATTGATTAATCTCAGTTATACCCATATTTTAAAATGTCATTTACATAGACCAATGGAACAGGTGACCAATGGAACAGGTCAGATAACTCAGAAAAAAAAAGATACAAACTTTCAGCTGGCTCATCTTCAACAAAGCTGACGAAAACAAGCACTGGGGAAGGAAAATGATATTTAGCAAATTGTGTTGGCAAAACTAACCAACCACTTGTGGAATGATGAAACTGAACCCCTACCTAACACCATATACAAAAATTAACTCAAAATGGATCAAGGACTTAAATGTGAAATTTCAAACTATGATAATCTTAGAAGAAAATTTAGGGAAAACCCTTCTGGACATCAGAGTAGGCAATGAATTCCAAATGCGGCAAAAACTAAGATCGACAGGTGGGACTTTATCAAATTAAAAATATTTGTACAACAAAAGAAACCATCAAAAGAATAAAGAGACAGCCAACATAATGGGAAAAAATATTTGCGAGCTATGCATCTGTCAAAGGACTAACATCCATGATCTACAAGAAATTCAAATGAATCAACAAAAAAATTAACAACCCCTTTAAAAAGTGGGCAAAGTATATGACCAGACACTTCTCAAAGGAGGACATTCAAATAGTCAACAAAAATATGAAAAAATGCTCAGCTTCACCAAGCATCAGAGAGGTGCAAATCAAAACAAAAAAGAGATATCACATCATACTTGTAAGGATTGCTGTGATTAAAAATTCAAAATAACAGTAGGTACCGGTGAGGTTACAGAGAAAAGTGAATACTTCTACACTGTTGGTGAGAATGTAAGTTAATTTAAACTGTGAGGAAAACTGCTAGGGGAGGGAGGGCATACCTCATCACCAAGGGTACCTGCATAATCAAAGTGTGTATACCTAACCCTGAATTGCACCCCACATCTTTATAATAAAAAAAAGAATGTTGCCTTAAAAAAAAAAGAAAGACAAATATTGTGACTTTTTCTCAAAGAACTAAAATTTGAGCTACTTTACAATCTAGCAATCCCACTTCTGGGAATGTAACCAAAAGAACATAAATTGCTGTAACAAGGACATTTGCATGTGGATGTTCATCGCAGCACTATTCACAATTGCAAAATTATGGAACCAACCCACATGACCATCAAGGAGGGACTGGGTAAAGAAAACGTAATATATATGATGGAATACCATGCAGTCATAAAAAAAGAAAAAAAATCATGTCCTTTGCTGTCACATAGATGCAGCTGGAGACCATCAATCTAAATGAACTATCAAAGAAACAAAAAAACTGAATACCGCATGTTCTCACTCATAAGCAGGCCCAGATAACTGGACACAGAAACATGGAAGTGGAAACAATAGACACTATCAAAGAAGGGAGTGAGAGAATAGGGATAAAGGGCACACAACCCCAAACTGGGTACCAGGTCCACTACCGGGGGAGAGAGGGATCACTAGCTTATATCTCACCTTTATGCAATTTACTTATGTAGTAAATTCTCACATGTATCCCACAACTCAAATAAATACACACATAATTTTTTAAAAGTCATTGATGTGATCACACACACCAAATGATTTATCATCATTCAATATATCTCTCTGGTAGAGTTGACTTGTGTTCCCGAATAACAAGCTGAGCATATCAACCTCAAGTTTCTGCAAGTATCCCCAAAATCATCATGCTATGAAATACTTTATAATCTGCCAGTCTACATGTCCTCTCCTCTAAATAAACCATAAACTCTTCTTATTTTCTATATTTTATAATCTGCACAATCTACCAAGTTTTCAAAGTAATCCTTCGGTTTGGTCTTCGGCCACATAGACTGCTTTCCCAGTTGTACAGGGGTGAGGGCTCTTTATTTTTTTCAGTAATGCTGGGGCATGCTACTCCAACTAGTCCAGGAGGTAAGCTGGAGAACAAAACCATGGTACTTACTCAAAAGTTCCAGGTTGAAAAACTGACATTGGCCACAAGACTTGTTTTTTCATGAGAAACAATGGATACAGCAACTCTCTGCTCAGGATGCAAGTTCTAGGGCATGAGTGTTGGGGCCTCCTGCTAGGTTCCTATTTACGCTGCTATATTCTGGGTGTGCCTTGGTATTGCTAGACTCCTTTGCCACAGCTACCCAGAGGGGCAGGGTATGGTGGAATTCCCAGGCAGTAACACACACAGACTGATTTGCAGGTCAGACCATAGAAACCTGTGTCTTTTTCTATGAGAAAAATGCAATTGTAGAGGTCCTCCACTGCTCTTAGCCTGTTGCTAGGATGAGACCAGATCCAGCTGTAGACCTTGGGGTGATCTCCACACTCTTTTCCCTGCTCCAGCTGTAGGAGGCGCTTTCTCTTCTCCAGAGCAAGCAGCCTTGTTTCTGAGCATAAACTGAAATGCCTGCTATAGTCGCTGTTGCTGAGACAATGGACTCTGGTAAAAAATGGTGTCTTCCTCACCAACCTGGATTTTAGAGAACACCTATGGCTTTACTGAGTGTCTTTCCCTCTCACCAACTCTTAGCATCTTCCTGAGACACCTCTGGGTCCCAAGAAAAATTGGGTGTTCTCTCATGGTCTGAGTTAAGCAGGTCCCTGATTGGAAGGTTTGTCTCAGAGGGGAGTTTTTAGTATTGTCCCATGTTCTGGGGTCACGCTCATTTTTTTCCGCAGGGCACTGTCGCAAGGGCTTTTCGCCCATCTTCTCTCTGAGATTTGGGATGTCCTTTGCCATTCTAATGATTGTTCACTTTTTTCTTGTATTGGAGTTCACTGCATTGGTCTTGTCATACGATTTCACAGTGTTTGAATGGGTGAGGCACACCTGAATGTCTCTAATCTTCGATCTTGAAAAAAAGTTCTATACATTTTTTAACACATGTAGTTTTATAAAATCACCACACTAATCAGAACACAAAATAATTCCATCCATCCAAAAACTCCCAACATGTTGACTCTTTATAATAATATTCATCCCAATCTTATTATTAATAACCACTGGTCTGTTTACTATTGCTATAGTTTTGTGTTTTCAAGAGTCTCATATGAGGTAAGTCATATAGTATAGAACCTTTTATGACTTTTTTTGTGCCAAGTAAAATGCTTTAAAAATTCATTACAGTTCATTCTTTTTTTTGTTACTGAGTAGTATTTCATGGTATGTATTGCTGCAGTTTGTTTAAACATTCACTCATGAAAAACATCTGGGTTGCTCCACGTTTGCAGTTATTATGAATAAATGATCTGTAGACATTTGTGTATAAGCTTTTTGGTAAACATTAGTTTTAATTTCTATTGGGTAAATATAAAAAACAGTTAGATTACTGATCATCAAATTAATATAGCAAATGTGACCTTAAATTTATAATAAACTGCCAAACTGTTTTACATGATAATTTCTCCATTTTGCTTTTAACATGCAATATATGATAGTATCAGTTGCTCTGCATCCTAACCAATACTTGGTATTGTCATTTTTTTCTTTAGCCATTGCAGTAGGTATTTAATGGTATCTCATCATTGTTTTAATTATATTTTTCTAGTGACTAATAATGTTAAAAATGTTTTCATTTGCTTATTTTTCATTTATGTATCTTATTAGGTGAAGTGTTTATTTGAGTGTTTTTGACTATTTTTTTAACATTTCTGAAGACTTTTTGACATTTTAAAATAATTTTAAACACAAGAAGTTTTTAAAAGTCATATGTCACTCAGTGATATTGATTTATTCTGACAAATACTTTGTTAGGCGATTTTGTCCTTCAAATATTAAAGGGTATATTTACACAAAACTGGGTGGTATAGCCTACTACACACTTAAGCTCTGTGGTATAGCCCATTGATCCAACAACTCTGTACAGCAAGTTACAGTACTGAATACTGTAGACAATTGTAACACAATGGTAAGTATTTACATATCTAAATATAGAAACAGCTACAATAAAAATAAGGTATTATCTTTTGATAATAGTCACTCTACCAGGTGTGAAGTGATGTCTTATTGTCGATTTAGTTTGCATTTTTCATGGTTAGCAATGCTCAGCTCTATTTCATATACCTGAATGACGTATTGATCATTGTTGTGCCTTCTTTTGAGAAATGTCTATTCAGATCATTTGCCCATATTTTACCTGCACTTTTCTATTGAGTTGTGTGAGTTTTTGTATATATTTTGAATATGAAATATATTAATAATTCCACTGTATATATCCAAACTGTTGTACATCTCAAATATATATATATATAAGAAAATTTAGAAAAAAACCGCTAAATAGTTTTTCAATGGGATCTTACCACTTTACTTTCCACCTAACAGGAAATCAATTCAATTTGACAAGTATATTTTTGTCATCATTGTTGTGGATAAGTTTTAAATTCTAGCTTTTCTAGTGGAGTGTAGTGATATCTTATTATAGTTTTAATGTTCATTTTTGTAATAAGTGAGTATCATTTAATGCACATGTATGCTATTATATATGCACACTTTATGGCATATGATTACATATATTAACCATATTCATAGGGCTGATTATCTTGTCATTGTTGTATTGTGAGAAGAGATGCATGTATGTAGGTAGGTAGATAGAAATATAGATAGATAGACAGACAGACACACTTATTTCTTGACTCTGTTGAATTCTGTTGATGACAAAGTCCTAACATCTAGGGTCTACAAGAAACTCAAACATGTCAAAAAGATAAAAAAAAAAAAAAAACAGCCCCGTTGATCTATATGCTTGTCTCTCTGAAAAAGAAAAGTCCTGATAAAATAATCTTTTTTTGACAAGTTTTATTGAGATAAAATTTATATAAAATAAAATGTAACTGTTTTACATGTTCAACTCAACTGATTTTACTATATTCACAATGCTGCATGACCACCACCACAGTCTAATTTTAAAACATTTTATAACCCTAAAAAAGAACTCTGTGACTATTTTAATTATCATCACTACTCAATTTTACCTCCAGCCTGAGACCACTACTTTGTGTTTGTATACCTGTTCTTGTTATGCACATTTAATAAAAATGAATCATACAAGAACATAAATAAAAATAATTTTGAATGAAAAACTGAATTTTTGTGCATTTTCTATGATGATTTCATTCATTTGCTAGCCTTACTGCATCATAAATACTGTTTAAATCTAGTAATATATAAACAGAGTGTTATATATCAAAGACTATTTGAATTATTTCTGATGTAAAGATGAATTTTATTTACAACTATTGATAAATTATTTTTATTTAAATGTTTAATTTGCAATTTTGAAATTAGTGACCAAACTTAAAATGTTCTTGAGTTTTATAATAGAACAAGCATAGAACCAATAATAATGGTTTTGTTGTTTATCTCAAAGAAAGAAATATATTGGCATTTGGTTATGAGAAGTATATGGAACATTAGTCTGAAACATTGATTTTATTTATTTATTCTTATTTATTTATTTATCTTGAGTTGGAATCTCACTCTGTCGCCCAGACTGGAGAGCAGTGGCACACTCACGGCCACTGCAGTCTTGACCTACTGGGCTCAGGTGATCCTTCTGCCTTAGCCTTTCAAGTAGCTGAAACTACAGACACACACCACCATTCCCCGCTAGCTTTTGTGATTTATTGTAGAGATTAGATCTCACCAAGTTGCCCAGGTTGGTCTCAAAATCCTGGACTCAAGAGATCCTCTCATGTCCACCTCCCAAAGTTCTGAGATTACAGGCTTGAGAGACTGGGCCCGGCCACTGAAATGTTGATTTTAAAATAAATATTTCTAGCTTCTTGGACTAATTCTATTTGTATTTCTCATTCTGCATTTGCATTTCTTGTCAGTCAGATGGTTGCCCTGAATTTGTTGACCTTAGTGTTGTGCCACCTGGCAACCAAGTAAAACAGGAAACCTCATAATAGTACAGAGCAGCACAGAAGTGCTACTTTTTTGGGGAAGGGGGTGGAGGGGGCTTTGCTTATTTGTTTGTTTAAAAATTCTCCTTTTTAAAGAGTTCTGTCTATTACCACCAACAAATATGCATATCTGAATTCTGTGATTTTTAAACAGCCAGCTGCTATATGTAGGCATCATGGCCTATTTGAAAAAACAGTGACATAAAATTCAAAGACCTTAGTGTATTCTGTCTTCATTACTATTTTGGAGTGTGGGTTGGGTATGTGTTTCAAAACCCCAGACTCAATGTTCTCATCTGTAAAATGGTGTTTTACCTGTCTACCAGTTCACTGGATAGTCATGAAGATGAAATGACTATGGTTATGAAATGCATTGTAAATCACAAAAGACTAAGTACATGTAAAAGTTAAATACAATTTTTACTATTTTTATTAGTATTTTAATGTAAAGCTTTTGGGATTAGCATTTGAGAACACATCTAGTGAAGAACATGGCATGCAATAGCTACTTAAGAAGGGCTAGCTAAGTCTGAATCTGAATGTGCTGCTTTTTTTTATTTTTTCATTTTCAAATAGATGCTAGAAAAGCTAATTTACTTTAGTTGAGTGTTAGTTTGGAAGTCTGAAGTTGAGTTTATTCAAATAAATTCAGAGAAAACTCAGGATATTCAAGATACTCTGATGTTAAATTTATTCTAGAGTGCCCAGGGACAAGGTGTTAGGTATTATGTGGTATGGCTAAATGTGGGTTTTCTGCCTAAGTTTAGCTATTGCTTACTATGTTACTAAATTCAGTAACTTATAATTTTCAGGTATCAATTTATTCAATAATATAGCAACTATTTCTTGAATATCAACATATTTCCCAGTGCTGTAGTCAACCATGAGTTGTTAGTGATAAAGGGTATATTTCTTCCCTCAAGGAAATTAATATAAAAAGAACAAAAATGTATGCACATGCTTACAATATATCATAATTCTGTGTTTAAGGCAGTAATTGTCAAATTTCAGTGTGTTTCAGAATCCCCTGAAGGGCTTGTTAGTGCAAATATTTTCTAATACAATAAATTTGAAGTGTTGCCTAAAAATTTGAGCTTCTAACAAATTCTCAGTTGATGCTGATGATGATGGTTCAAACATCACACTTTGGAAATAACTTATTTAAGAGTTATATTCCTAGTTTTGAAAAAACTGCCTTATCCATCTGAAGGAGTTGTCATCAAGTCCTATAACAAGAGTATAATTAAAAGCAGATTGCATGGATGCAAGCTAGTAAAATTGCAGAAAATAATATTTTCAAAAAAGTCTAGAAGAAAGGATGAACCAACAAGTGTTTCAGCATGATGGAACATGGAGTATGAGGAAAGAACTTCTAATGGTATGAGACAAGGCTGAAATACTTAGTAACGAAAATATTATTAAGGATCAAGTATAACATGCTATGGGATTTCAACTTCATTCTGGGGGCAATGAATTGTAAGCAGGTAGATGTCATGCCCAGCTTTTTATCTGAGAATGATTATACTATAAGTAGAATGTGATGTTGGCTTGTAATGTTATTTTGGTTATGTTGATGGCAGGCAGAAAATTGACAAGTCAAGGTGCTAGAGGACAACGGTTCAATTAAAAACACGGTATAGATGATAGAGAAGAATGCACTCATTTGAGAGGTTATTTGGGTTATGATTTTCTCTTTAGAGGATTGAAAAATGTAAGAAATTCAGTGTTGAAATCTTGTATTTAAGTGTCAAATGAAGATGTCTTATAAGTACTTGGATGCTATAATATTTAGAAGATAGGTTCTAATTATAGATCCACACAGGAAATTAGCATATTTCTGGTAATAGATTGCATAAGAATGAGTAAGATCATTTCTGAAGAGGGTAGAGACTTACAAAATCCTGATTTCACATTACAGTAATCAGGTGAGATGTTAAAAAGATAGATGCTTAAGCTCCACCTAAGATATTTATACAACAAATATTGAATGGGCATCCAGATGACAGTATTTATTCAAAATTCATGATGCTAACGTGCAGTCAAAGTAGAAAGTTTAGTGTGTAGATGAAAGAATATAAATAGAGTGGAGGAAGAAGGGAAAATGAAGGAAATGAAGGAAAGAGAACAGTTAAGATTGATTCAGAGCTGAAAAGACCATGAGATATAGACTAAATGTGACCAGGAAAGCAGAGAAAGAGAAGATATTGTCAATGAAGCAGTGTTCAGAGAACGAATGGGGTTTGAATATGCTACACGACTGGTTTTGAAAATGTAGAAAGTTGCCATGTGCCACAGAATGCAAGCAGTCTCTGAAAATGGAAAAAGTAAAGAAATAGATTACCTGCAAATGCCACCAGATGGAACACAGCCCTGTAAACAATTTGACATTAAGGTGTTTTATCTCCAGACCTGTAAGATAACAAATTTTCATTTTTTTTAAACCACTGTTTGTATTAATTTGTTTCAGCATCAATTTGAAATTAACACACTGGATAAGAAATGAAGTAAAGAAAAGAAGGCTTATTAGCAAATGAGAAAAGACAAAGGTCAGAGGTAAATAATCACAATGTTTGCTTGAGAAATTTCCATTTTATAGGCATAGTTGAAAGAATTGAAGAGAGAAAAAGTTGTGAATAATGTGGCCAGAAAAAAATATATATATTTTGAAATGTGGTCACATTTCAAATTGTGAAAAGGTGTGGTGCATGACCATGAAAAAGTAAATATATTTGATTAGTAGTCAAACTCACCAAATTTGAAAAAATAGAAAGCTTAATTGATCAGGATGATGATAACTTCATCCATATGGGTGTGATATAATATACGGTGATGGCAGGATTTAAGTCAGAGATGAAGACAGTTATCAAAGTCATAAGATTTTTTCCTAAATAGCAGGGGGGAAAAAAGGAGTTAGTGAAAGCCAAGAATCAAGAGGGGTTGATAATGTGGTCAGATACAGAATTTGTAGGTCTCCAAGGAACTTAGGCTTACAGAAGTGGATAGAAGCATGATGTTCTAAAAGCAACAATAAGAAACAGGGTTGCCAGCTAAATTTTCAGCTCCTAAAAGTGTGACATGTAGACAAATAAATTGACATAACCTGCTAAGGCACGTTGAAGAAAAATATTTTTCTCTATAGGAAAAGACATGTTCAATGGAGTTGTTAGAAGTCAAAAGTAAAAACTGTTCCAAAAGGAGAAATATACTGACCTATAAACATCTTACTATAACATAGATTATGAGTTTATATATGCATTTAGGGGGGAGAAAAGTCAGTTACAGAGGAAAATTTCGAACATACTTGTGTTGGAATCTTGTTTATACTATCTACTAGGTGTGTGATCATGAGCAAGTTATAAACCTCCTCTGGACCTACATTTTGTCACCTATAAGTAAGAATAATAGTACTATCTACTTTGTAAGGATGTTGTGAAAATTATATGAATCTATACTCTTAATAGTTAATATTTATGAACTATATTAGATGCAAGAATTTGTTCTAAGGCCTTTTTAAAGTTTTTTGTATTTTAATATTTAAAAATATTTTATTTTATTTTATTTTTTTATTTTATTTTTTTCATTAATCAGTATTTTTTATTATGGTTTTGTGGGGTACAGTTAAGGGTTAGGTGTACAATGACGTTTCATTCAGGCACCCTGTAGATAAGAAGTGTTTTCCCATCCCCCGACAGATATTTGCTACTGTTAATCCCATCCCCCTCTCCCCCATAGTTTCCCAGTACCATCAGTCATTTTCTTATAGTATTGCATTGGATGTTCAAGGTCCATTATATGAGTGAGAACATGTGATATTAGGATTTTTGTTTTTGTGAGAGGTCACTCAGTATTATAGACTCTAGTTCCATCCAGGTTGCAGCGAAATTCATGATTTTGTTCTTTTTTATGGCTGCGTAGTATTCCATCGTGTATATGTACCACATTTTTAAAATCCAGTCCTCTTTTGATGGGCAGCATGGTTGTTTCCAGGTTCTTGCTATTGTGAACAATGCTGCGATAAACATACGTGTGCAGGTATCTTTTTTATACAGTGATTTGTGTTCTTCAGGGTATATTCCCAGTAGGGGGATTGCAGGGTCATATGGAAGGTCAATTTTTAGAGCTTTTAGGAATCGCCACACTGCTTCCACAG
>NW_007231834.1:0-9843 GCF_000164805.1 Carlito syrichta | reverse complement strand
CGACCATCTACGACCATAATCATATTACCCAGAAGCAAAGGTATATTGGTACAAAATTCCTCGATCCAGTTGACCTCAAAGTACAGAAATTTCTTGTGGGTGGGCCAGTAAGAATTGGGGTTTGGGTTTGGAATATTCCACATTTTGGGGAGGTCTTGTGAAGGGGCACCAGAAATCTTGGATTCCAGTTCTGAAAGAACATTATGGACGTCTTTCTCCTGATATCCAAAAAACTGGAATTCTCTGTCTACATGAACTGTCTTGACATCCTGCATAGTGAAGCAGGAAGCTGGGTAATGGACGTCATCATATACAGGAATCTACATGTCATACTGGTAAGAAAGTATAAGGAATTTTCCTTTTATGAGTACTCAGGCCCAAAGTACATGTCGTCTTCCTAAGTGGTAACCACGAATCAGATTTTTGAAGTAGGAATCTGGGTAATGGCAGTCCTCACATACAGGACACTTCACTGCCTATAGCTAAGTAAGAATACAGAATCTGTGTTATTCGGGTCCTCAATCCCAAAGAATCTTAAGGTCATCTTGCTATGGGCTAAACATGAATCATGGTGTTTTCGAGCATTAATCTGGAAAATGGAGTCCTTATTTACAGGCAAATACATGATCTTTTTATAAGAAAGAATAAGGAATCTGGGTTACACGAGTCCTCAATCCCAAAAATCTACAGAGTGTCTTGGAAAATTCTAAAAAGAATCAGAGTTTTGAAGCAGGATGTATCTAACGAGAGTCCTAATATACAGGAAAATACACAGCCCCTTGCTAAGGAAGAAAAAGAATTGGGGTTATAGCAGTCCTCAGTCCTTAAAATCAACAGGTCATCTGCTGTCAGCTAAGCAACAATCAGGGTTTAGAAGCTGGAAAATAGGTAATAGCAGTTCTCATGTGCAGAATCTATATGATCTCTAGCTAAGGAGTTCTAAGAAACCTATTTAACACGGTTCCTCTGTCACAATATCTACATGACATCTTGCTAATGGCAAAACAAGAATCAGGTTTGCAAACAGGTTTATGGGGAAAGGGATTCCTCATATACAGGACATTACACTGCCCCTCGCTGAGGAAGAATAATTAATCTTTGATACACTAGTCCACAATCCGAAAATTTCTCAGGTGTCTTCCTGCGGTATAAACAAGAATCAAGACTTCGAACTCGTCTCATGTTTCAGAGATATTTGGCTTGTGGTTACTATAAATCAGTCATTTTTGGACTCCAGCAACATTCTGGTCCTCTTGAGAGTTGTAATCTGGTATCTGGTAGTATAAGTCCCTTAGATTCCTTGCGACAATTAAGGCCAGATTTCTCCCAAAAAAGTATTATTTTGCTGAATTTGGATGTAACTTTTTTCTTAAGATGAACTTGGTAATCCTTAAATTTTCGTTTGTGCTTTATTTGAAGAGGGGCCAAGGATTTTGCAGTTGGCAAATATTTAGTACGAATTATTAAAATGTAACCAGGATTCATGGAACCTACGTCCCTAGGAAACATCTGGGCATCTGCATTTAGTATACAGACTTTTGGAATCCACATGGACAGATAAAATCAGGGCATCTTGCTGAGAACGGAAAGGGAATCCGGTTTTTGGAGTTCTCAATCGCCTCAATCTACAAAGTTTCTTGATAAGGTTTAATCAGCAATCTGGGCTTCTATGTCGCCACATTTTTAGTGTGTCTTTTGAAAAGTGACCAGGAATCTTGGGTTCCAATTCCTCAAGAACTTTATGGGTGTCTTTCTCTTGATATTCAAACAACTGGAATTCTAGGTCACCAGGAAATATCTTAGCGTCTTGCTGAGAATGAAGCAGGAATTTCAGTAATGGGAGTCCTCATATACAGAACACAACACGACCTGTTGCTACGGAAGAATATGGAATCTTGGTTACACGAGGCCTCCATTCCAAAAACCTACAGACCGTCTTGCTAAGAGATAAGCACCATTCAGGTTTTGGGAGTAGGAATCTGGATAATGGGAGTCCTCATATACAGGAAACCGCACTGTATATTACTAAAGGAGAATAAGGAATCTGGTTTACACGTGTCCTCCATCCCAATAACTTCGGGGTTTCTTGCTAAGAGCCAAACACGAATTTAGGTTTTTGAAGAATAAACTAGGGAAATGAAATCCCCACATAGAGGCAAAAGCACTGACTTTCCCTAAGAAAGAATAAGGAATGTGGGAGATATGTTTTCTCAATTTCCAAAAAGTATAGGCATCTTCCTATGATGTAAACAAGAATCAAGCTTTCGACGCATGTACCTGTAAACAGGAGTACTCATATACAGGTAACTGCACGGCTGTTGCTAAAAATAAGGAATCAGGGTTATAATAGTCCTCATTCCTGAAAATCTGCAGGCATCTTGCTGACGGCTAAAGAAGAATCAGGGATTCGCGGCATGAATATGGGTAATAGTAATCCTCATATACTGGAAACTACATGGCCTCTTCCTAATAAAAGAGAAGGAATCAGTTTTCCTCGGTTCCTCTATCAAAAAATCTACATGACTTTTGACTAAGGGCTAAACAAGAATCAGGGTTTTGAAACAGGAATCAAGGGAAAGAGAGTCCTCACATACAGGACGCTACATGACCTCCATCTAAGTATGAATAAAGAATCATTGTTGTACATGCCCTCAATCCAAAAAATTCCCAGATTGTCTGCTACGGGACAAACAAGAAACAAATCTTCGAGCTCCCCAAATGTCTCAGAGCAATTTAGTTTTCGGATATTATGAATGAGTCATTTCAGGACTCCAGCAATATTCTGGTCCTCTAAAAAGTTATAAATGGTATTGGGCACTCCAAGTCCCTTAGGTTCCTCAGAACAACTAAGGCCAGATTCCAGGACAAAAAGAATCTTCTTGCCATATTTGGATGTAACTCTGGTCTTAATGTGAACCTGTAATCCTTCCCCATCCATGTCTCTTTTTATTTTGATTGAGTAGGGACAATAATTTTGCACTTGCCAAATGTTTGCAACGTACTTTTAATGGTAACCAGGACAACATGGAATCCACGAACCTAGGAAACTTCTGGGCATCTGTCTTTTGATATACTGAGTTTGGAATCCAAATTGAGAAGAAAAATCGGGGCATCTAACTGAGAATTAAAAGGAAATGCTGTTCTGGGAGTTCTCATTTTCCGGAATCTACGGGGCCTCTTGATAAGGTTTAATCAGCAATCTGGGCTTCTGGGTCCCTATATTTTCGGAGCTACTTGCTCCGTGGATACGCTAAATCTGTCATTACAGATCCTCAAGACCGTTCTGGTCCTCTTGTTAGTTGTAATCAAGTATTTGGCCCTAGAAATCCTTTTGTTTCCTGGAACCATCTACGACCATAATCATATTCCCCAGAATCAAAAAGTATATTGGTACAAAATTCCTCGATTCTGGTGACGTCAAAATACAGAAAATTCTTGTGGGTGGGCAGGTAGGAATTGGGGTTTTGGGTTTGGAATATAACACATTTTGGAGAGGTCTTGTGAAGGAGAACCAGGAATCTTGGATTCCAGTTTCCAACGAACATTATGGAGGTCTTTCTCTTTATATCCAAAAAACTGGAATTCTCAGTCACCATGAACTGTCCTGCAGAGTGAAGCAGGAAGCTGTGTAATGAAGGTCGTCATATACAGGAAACTACACGTCATATTACTAAGGAAGTATAAGGAATCTTCCTTATATGAGTGCTCAATCCCAAAAACTAGAGGCCGTCTTCCTAAGACGTAAACACGAATAAGGTTTTGAAGTAGGAATCTAGGCAATGGGAGCCCTCACATAAAGGAAACTTCACTGCCTATTGCTAATTAAGAATAAGGAATCTGCGTTTTTCGGGTCCTCAATCCCAAAAAAGCTTAATGTCATCTTGCTATGGGCTAAACACGAAACATGGTGTTTTCGGGCATGAAACTAGAAAATGGAGTCCTTATTTACTGGCAACTACATGACCTTTTGCTAAAAAAGAATAAGGAATCTGGGTCACACGAGTCCTCAATCCTAAAAATCTACAGAGCATCTTGGAATGTTCTAAAAAGAATCAGAGTTTCGAAGCAGGATGTATCGAATGAGAGTCCTAATATACAGGAAAATACACTGCCCCTTGCCAAGGAAGTAAAAGAATCGGGTTTATAGCTGTCCTCAGTCCTTAAAATCAACAGGCCATCTGCTGTAGGCTAAACCAGAATCAGGGTTTAGAAGCTGCAACATAGGTAATAGTAGAACTCATATGCAGAACCTACATGATCTCTAGCTAAGGAGAACTAAGAAACCTCTTTTACACGGTTCCTCCATCCCAATATCTAAAAGACATCTTGCTAATGGCAAAACAAGAATCAGGGTTTAAAACCAGGTTTCTGGGGAAAGGGAGACCTCATATAGAGGACATTACACGGCCCCTTGGTAAAGAAGAATAAGAAATCTGTTATACACTAGTCCACAATCCGAAAAAATCTCAGGGCGTCTTGGTGCATTATAAACAAGAATCAAGGCTTCGAGTTCGTGTCATGTTTCAGAGATATTTGGCTTGTAGGTATTATGAATCTGTCATTTCAGGACTCCAGCAACATTCGTGTCCTCTTGAGAGTTGTAATCGGGAATCTGGTAGTACAAATCCCTTAAGTTCCTTGGGATGATTAAGGCCAGATTCCTGGAAAAAAAGTATCATATTGCCGCATTTGGATGTAACTTTGGTCTTAAGGTGTACTTGGTAATCCTTAAATTTCCATTTGTACTTTATATGTAGAGGAGCCGAGGGTTTTGCAGTTGCCAAATATTAAGTATGAATTATTATAATGTAACCAGGATCCATGGATTCCACGTCCCTAGGAAACATCTGTGCATTTGCTTTTTTGTACACAAAGTTTTAGTATCCACGTGGACAGGGAAATTCAGGGCATCTTGCTGAGAATGGAAAGGGAAACCGGTTCTTGGAGTTCTCAGTCACTTAAATCCTCAAAGCCTCTTGATAAAGTTTAATCAGCAAACTCGGCTTCTATGTCGACACATTTTTTGTATGTTTTTTCAAAGGGGACCAGGAATCTTGGTTTCCAATTCCTCATGAAGTTTATGGGAATCTTTCTCTTGATACCCAAGTAACTGGAATTCTAGGTCACCAGGAAACAACTTGGCGTCTTGCTGAGAATGAAGCAGGAATTTCAGTAAAGGGAGTCCTCATATACAGAACACTACACGACCTGTTGCTACGGAAGAATAAGGAATCTTGGTTAAACGAGGCCTCCATCCCAAAAACCTACAGACGGTCTTGCAAAGAGATAACACCATTCAGGATTTGGGAGTAGGAAACTGAATAATGAGAGTCCTCATATACAGGAAACTGCACTGTCAATTGCTAAAGGAGAATAAGGAATCTGATTTACACATGTCCTCCATCCCAATAAAACTCCAGTGTTTCTTGCTAAGGGCTAAACACGAATTTACGTTTTTTAAGCATAAACTTGGTAAATGAAATCCTCATATACAGGCAAATGCACTGACTTTTCCTAAGAAAGAATAAGGAATATGGAAGACATGCTTTTTCAATTTCCAAAAAAGTATACGGCGTCTTCCTAAGATCTAAACAAGAATCAAGCTTTTGACTCATGTATCTGTGAACAGGAGTACTCATATACAGGTAGCTGCACGGCTGTTGCTAAAAATAAGGAATCTGGGTTATACGAGTCCTCAGTCCTGAAAACCTACAGGTCATCCTGCTGAAGCTAAAGAAGAATCAGGTATTTGAGGCATGAATGTTGGTAATAGGAATCCTCATATACAGGCAATTACATGGCTTCTTGCTAATAAAAAAGACGAAATCAGTTTTCCACGGTTCCTCTATCAAAAAATCTACATGACTTCTTACTAAGGGCTAAACAAGAATCAGGCTTTCAAAACAGGAATCAAGGGAAAGAGAGTCCTCACATAGAGGACACTACATGGCCTCCAACTAAGTACGAATTAAGAATCATTGTTGTACACGCCCTCAATCCAAAAAATTCCCAGGTTGTCTGCTATGGGACAAACAAGAAACAGATCTTCGAGCTCCCCAAATGTTTCAGAGCAATTTAGCATTCGGATATTATAAATCGGTCATTTTAGGACTCCAGCAACATTCTGGTCCTCTAAAAAGTTGTAAATGGTATTGGGCAATACAAGTCCGTTAGGTTCCTCAGAACAACTAAAGGCAGATTCCTGGACAAAAAGAATCTTCTTGTCATATTTGGATGTAACTGTGGTCTTAAGGTGATACCTGTAATCCTTTCCCTTCCGTGTTTCTTTTGATTTTGAGACGGGACAACGGTTTTGCACTTGTCAAATGTTTACTTCGTACTTTTAATGGTAACCAGGAATCATGGAATCCACGAACCTAAGAAACTTATTTGCATCTGGCTTTTGATATACTGAATTTGGAATCCAAATCAACAGGAAATATCAGGGCATCTGCCCGAGAATTAAAAGAAATCCTGTTCTAGGAGTTCTCATTTTCCGGAAACTACAGGGCCTCTTGATAAGGTTTAATCAGCAATCTGGGCTTCTGGGTCCCTACCTTTTCAGAGCTACTTGCTCCGTGGATACACTAAATCTGTCATTACAGATCCTCAGGATCTTTCTGGTCCTCTTGTTAGTTGTAATGAAGTATTTGACCCTAGAAATCCTTTTGTTTCCTGGAACTATCTACGACCATAATCATATTCCCCAGAATCAAACGGTATATTGGTACAAAATTCCTAGATTGAGGTGACCACAAGGTACAGAAAATTCTTGTGGGTGGGCAGGTAGGAATTGGGGTTTTGGGTATGGAATATTCCACATTTTGGGGACGTCTTGTGAGGGGGAACCAGGAATCTTGGATTCCAGTTCCCAAAGAATATTATGGAAGTCTTTTTCTTGATATCCAAAAACTGGAATTCTCGGTCACCAGGGACTGTCTCAGCAACCTGCATATTTAAGCAGGAAGCTGGGTAATGGAGGTCGTCATATACAGGAAACTACACGTCATATTGCTAAGGAAGTATAAGGAATCTTCCTTATATGAGGCCTCAATCCCAAACCTACAGGCCGTCTTTCTAAGAAGTAACCACGAATCAGGTTTTGAAGTAGGAATCTGGGCTATGGGAGTCCTCACATAAAGGATACATCACTGCCAATTGCTAAGTAAGAATAAGGAATCGGCGTTTCTCAGGTTTCAATCCCAAAAAAGCTTAAGGTCATCTTGCTGTGGGCTAAACATGAATCATGATGTTTTCGAGCATGAATCTGGAAAATAGAGTCATTATTTACAGGCAGCTGCATGACCTATTGCTAAGAAAGAATAAAGAATCTGCGTTCCACAAGTCTTCAATCCCAAAAATGTACAGAGCATCTTGAAAAGTTCTAAAAAGAATAAGAGTTTCGAAGGAGGATGTGTCTATTGAGAGTCCTAATATACAGGAAAATACACAGTCGCTTTCCAAGGGTGAAAAAGAATCGGGGTTATAGCAGTCCCCAGTCCTTTAAATCAACAGCCATCTGTTGTGGCCTAAAAATGGATCAGGGTTTAGTAACTGGAACATATTTAATAGCAATCCTCATTTACAGAATCTACACGATCACTAACTATGGAGAAAAAAGAAACCCGTTTTAAACGGTTCCTCCATTCAATATCTACATGACATCTTGCTAATGGAAAAACAAGAATAAGTGTTTCCAAACATCATTTTGGGATAATGGAGTCCTCATATACAGGACATTACACGGAACCTTGCTAAGTAAGAATAAGGAATCTGTGATACACTCGTTCACATTCTGAAATATTCTCAGGGTGTCTTGCTGCAGTATAAACAAGAATCAAGGCTTTGAGCTTTTCTCATGTTTCAGAGATATTTGACTTGTGGGTATTATGAATTAGTCATTTCAGGACTCCAGCAACATTCTGGTCCTCTTGAGAGTTGTAATTGTGTATCTGGTAGTACAAGTCCCTTAGGTTCCTCGGGACAATTAAGGCCAGATTCCTGGAAGAAAAGTATCATTCTGCCGTATTTGGATGTAACTTTGGTCTTAACATGAACTTGGTAATCCTTAAATTTGCGTTTGTACTTTATTTGGAGAGGGGCCGAGGGTTTTGTAGTTGCCAAATATTTAGTACGAATTATTAAAATATAACCTGGATTAATGGATTCTATGTTCCTAAGAAATATCTGGGCATCTGCATTTTTGTACAGAGATTTGGAATCTACATGGACAGGGAAAATCAGGGAATCTTGCTGAGATCGGAAAGGGAATCCGATTTTTGGAGTTCTCAATCACCTAAATCTAGAAATTCTCTTGATAAAGTTTGATCAGCAATCTGGGCTACTAAGTCGCCACATTTTTAGTGTGTGTTTTGAAAAGGAACCAGGAATCTTGGATTCCAATTCCTCAAGAACTTTATGGGAGTCTTTCTCTTGATATACATGCAACTGGAATTCTAAGTCACCAGAAAATATCTTGGCATCTTGCTGAGAATGAAGCAGGAATTTCAGTGATGGGAGTCCTCATATACAGAACACTATACGACCTGCTGCTACGGAAGAATGGGGAATGCTGCTTACATGAATCCTGCATCCCAAAAAACTACAGAACGTCTTGCTAAGAGATTACCACCATTTAGGTTTTGCGAGTAGGAATCTGGATAATGGTAGTCCTCATATACAGGAAACTGCATTGTCTATCGCTAAAGGAGAATAAGGAATCTGATTTACACGTGTCCTCCATCCCAATAAACTTCAGGGTTTCTTGCTAAGGGCTAAACACAAATTTGGGTTTTTGAAGCACAAACTCGGGAAATGAAATCCTCATATACAGGCAACTGCACTGACTTTTCCTAAGACAGTATAAGGAATGTGGGTGACATGTTTTCTCAATCTCCAAAAAAGTATACGGCGCCTTCCTAAGATCTAAAGAAGAATGAAGCTTTCGACGCATGTATCTGTGAACAGGATTACTCATATACAGGCAACGACACGGCTGTTGCTAAAAATATGGAATCTGAGTTATATGAGTCCTCAGTTCTGAAAATGTACAGGGCATCTTCCTGATGGCTAAAGAAGAATGAGGGATTCTAGGCATGAATGTGGGTAATAGCAATCCTCATATACATGAAACTACATGGCCTGTGCTAAGAAAAAAGAAGAAATCTGTTTTCCACGGCTCCTCTATCAAAAAATCTACAAGGCGTCTTACTACAGGGTAAACAACAATCAGGGTTTCAAAACAGGGATCTAGGGAAAGAGAGTTCTCACATACAGGACACTACATGGCCTCCAACTAAGTACGAATAAAAAATCTTTGTTGTATGCATCCCCATTCCCAAAAATTCCCAGGTTGTCTGCTGTGGGACAAAGAAGAAACAGAGCTGCGAGCTCCCCAAATGTTTCAGAGCAATTTCGCATGCGGAGATTATGAATCGGTCATTTCAGGATTTCAGAACATTCTGGTCCTCTTAAAAGTTTTAAAAGGGTATTGGGTACTCTAAGTCCGTTAGGTTCCTGGGAACAACTAAGGCCAGATTTCAGGACAAACAGAATCTTCTTGCAATATTTGGATGGATCTCTGGTCTTAAGGAGAACCCTGTAATCCTTCCCCTTCCGTGTCTCTTTCTATTTTGAAAGGTTACAAGGGTTTTGCAGTTGCCAAATGTTTAGTATGTATTTTTAAATGGAACGAGGAATCATGAAATCCACGTCCTTAGGAAACTTCTGGGCATCTGTCTTTTGATATACTGAGTTTGGAATCCACATTGACAGGAAAAATCAGGCATCTTACTGAGAACGAAACGGAAATCCGGGTTGTTAGAGTTCTCATTTTCCAGAATC
>NW_007231833.1:21018-30331 GCF_000164805.1 Carlito syrichta | reverse complement strand
TTCATCTTTAAGTAGGAGTTGGCAAGATGGTATACAAAGTTGATCAGTTTGCTAAGAAAGAATTTTATTCCCTAATCTTTATACATTAACAATTGGGAAAAATGTTTAAAATAAAAATGGTTTTTATACCATATGTATTTCTGTGAACGTCTAAATATTTATGTTTTACTTTGCTGGTGAATGCATCTTGGGTGCTGAATGATATTGATATTCCCTTTGACTTCCTATGGCCTGGGCCTTTGGGTAACAACTTTTCTGTTCAAGATGGAGTTTAGTTACTGAACAGCTAAACTAGTCAATGAGTATGGTGGCTATGTGGTTATCTTGAACTACTTCTGAACATACTGTTACTGCAAGTTATAGAGATGGAATGTTGAGGATTTTAGTTTGTTCTATAGTTTGTTTTTTCTTTAGAAGAGGTAACAAATAAAATGTAATTAACTGAAGCCCTTCACTTATTCATTCATAAAACTTAATCTTGTTTATTTATTTCCATGACTGGCTAATATAGATAGATTTTGAAAACATACTACAAGTTGAAAGTATACTTTGCTTTAAGAAAATTCATTGTAGGAAAATTCAAAGTTTTGCAGCATAAGGATCATGTGGTGATTAGTTATATCACAAAAGAATTATTTGCTGTATGAGAGCTTCCTGAGTACTCTTGAGGATGATAAACATTTTTTTGAAAATATATTTACACTCAGGTTGTCAAGAGTATATCTTCTACATAAAGTTTACTTATACTCATTAACACCCAGATTATAGTTGAGGTGTGTGAAATACTACATGTGTGATATTATCTATGGATACTTTTATAGGTATCTATACTTTAAAGGTAACCAGGGTTACCTTTTTCTGGATACAACTTGGTGAAATCACAGGCAGTGCTTATCAGAGTAGTCAATGGATCCCTACTATGTTTTCCGTCTCTCACTATCTGAACCTGAGCAAGTTAATTAACCCAAACTGGTCTTAGTGTTCTCATCAGTGAACCGGAAAATGAATGATATCTGGCTCATAGAATTTCTTTGAGGACTAGATGGACGTAGGGCTCATAATACTAGATCACGCATGTGGTAAGTGCCCAACTAGTGAGAGGTACTTCTACCATATTCCTTATTTTCTTCTCGTGTTTTTGTTTCTATCATTAATGGAAATTCCATTTGCCAATTCACTTCAAGTTCTCTCTCACTCTTCTTTTGTCTTTGCTATACTTTCTGTAGCCCTCCCACATCTCTGTCCCCCTAAACCTCTCAGGGTTTGTGTATGTGGCTGTCCTTGATGTGACTTGGCCAGTGTTCATTTTCTGCTTCCTCTGCCTTTTTAGGATGTTTTGTTTTTTACCTGGGGAAGATTGGAAATTTAAGGATCATCCTTGGGTGTAAGGAGGTTTCTTCTGCTACCACCTGCTTATTGCCACAAACAACATATGTCTTACTCAACCTGTATAAAAAATCCAGGAGTGAATTATGGAAGATGACAGGAAAAGGCTAAATACTTTCATAGCAGTAATTCTCATATGTTTTCATGGAAAAAAGGATACGTACTGGACGCAGTAGCTCACATCTATAATCTTGGCACTTTGGGAGGCCAAGGTGAAAGGATTGCCTGAACCCACATATTCAAGACCAGCCTGAGTAACTTGGCAAGACCTCATCTCTACAATAAATAAAAAAGTTAGCCAGGCCAGGCATGGTAGCACATGCCTGTAGTTCCTGCTACTTGGAAGGCTGAGGCGGAAGGATCACCTGAGCCTGGGAGACAGAGTGAGACTCCAATTAAAAAAAAAAAGAAGTCAGGAAAGTATTCTATTGTGTTGTTAAATGTATATGTAGCACAATTCACTTCTTTTGGCATATAGGTCTATGAGTTCTGACAAATGCATTGAGTTATGTTAATCATGCTCACAACCAAAACACAGAACAATCCCAACACCCACCCCTCCAAAAAAATTCCTTGGCACTGTCTCTTTTTAGTCAAAACTTACCTCTATTCTTAGCCTCGTGTGGGCTACTAATCCTCATGTGGTTCTCCATCCCTATTTCTTTGCCCTTTCCAGAATGTCATATAAACGGAATCAGACATGTGACCTTTTGCATCTGGTTTCTTTCATTCAGAATAATATGTCTTAGGTCATGCAAGTTGTTGCGTGTATCAACAGTTGGTTTATTTTCATTGTTGAATAGAATGTTATTATACAAATGCACCACAGTCTGTTTATCTACTTAGTTAAGGGACATTTGGGTCGTTTCTGGGTTTTGACAATTATAAATTGAGCTGCTATAAACATTGGTACAGGTTGGTGTGTGAACATAGGTTTTTGTCTCACTTGAGTAAACACCTAAGCGTATAACTGCTGGGTCATATGGTCAATGTATACATAGATGTATAAGAAATGTCTGCACTAGTTTTTAGACTGTCTGAACTACTTGGTAGTCCCACCAGCAATACGGGGGGGGGGTGCTAAAAAATGTATGCACATTTTTAAGAGATGTTATCTATATATTACTTTCCGAAGTTGAATTAAATTACATTAGCAATGTGTAGTATGACGTTCACTCAGCAGTGCTTCCACCATTTTATTTGACTGTCCTGCATGGTGACGCTAGCATTCAATTAATGCCATCTTTTGAGTAACATTGTACTTAAAATGTGTATACATATTTTTGGTATCCCCTGTATATGACCATTCTACTTCTTCCACATTCTCATCAATATTTGATACTATCCATTTTCAACATTTTTAGCCATTTCAGTAGGTGTTTAGTGGTATCCTGTAGCTTTGATCTGCATTTCTCTAATGCCTAGTGGTATCCAACAACTTTTCATGTATTTCCTCAGGTAAAACTAAAGCCTGTATATAAAGGCCACAGTTTGATGAAAGCAGCTCTACTGCAGAGGAAAATTAGTTTTAATATTAGTCTAGTGAAACACCTAATGAGCAAGGGAATGTGCCGTCCCCCCACCCACAACCACTACCACCAAACTGTTGGCATAAAATCCATCCCTTGCCCTCAGGAAAGAATGCCAAATAGAAAAGGGATTGTATAAAAAAACAACTTATGCTAAACGAAAATTGATTTTTTGATTTAGCTCCCATTTAAGGTTGTCTGTGTTGACTCTCTTTTTTGTTAACTCATATCATCAAGAACCAACTATACTTGTAATTGGTTGTGTATATATTGATGTCTAAATATGCTAAAATATGTATATAATGCCCAAGGTTAATTAGAGGTTGACCTACCTAAAATCAATCCTGATTTTTATATAATTTGTGTAAAACACCAAAAAATACTTTGCTCAGATGGGTAATTTGTATATTTACCATATCAATGTCTGGAATGCTTAGTATATTTAATCATTACTTTCCTTTCTCATGCTTTAGATTTCAAAACCTGGGGCTTTCGTAAATTGAAACATATTGTTTGAAAAATCTCAGTTCACAACGTGGTGATATATTATACACAGTATGTTCCAACAATAAATCCTGTTAGAAGAGAAATTATAATGAAGACTAATATTCAGGCAGAAACTACGAATAAAGCTCAAATACTTCTACAAGGCTATAGGAGAAGAGACTCTGGACCATTATGAGGGTGGACCCCCCCAGAAAACTAGAATTATCTTTTGGAGGGTGGGTCTCTTGTAGTGCAGGCTTCCCCCACTAGGTAAGCATTCTAGGAACCCATTGGCATCAGTGTACCAGCTAGCATTGCTATGAGCGGCTGCGTTCAGCTTCAGTGAATTTTTTTTAGAGATCTTTTAATGCATTTGCCCATTTCATGAGGAGTGATTTACCAGTGTGCCTACCCACTCTGCACTGAGTGTTCAGTATTTTTTGACCAAACATGGCATGACCCCTGTCCCCACCCTCCCTAGTCACCCGATTCTGCACTGAGCAACATTTTTTGGTTTCCTGAATGAAAAAGTCCTCAAAAGGAAGCATTTTGCTGTTGCGGAAGAGGTGAAACAAACAAATACACACACACCAAATGGCAGAAGCACTAAAAGGTGTCAAAATCGATGAGTTCAAACACTACTTTGAACAGTGTAAAGTGTCTCTCTAGGTGTATTGCATCAAACGGAGAGCATTTTGGTGTTGGAAATTTAAACATGTAAGAACAAATACACAACTTCTGTAAATGAATTTTGGATTTGAGGGAGTCCCCCCTTGTATAATTGCCCAATTTGCCTACTTGAGGGGACCAAATAGGTCATTTACTATCATAAGAAACCTTATGATAATAATTACCAGGTACATGAGGTCAGCACCTCAGTTTTACAGACAATAACTTCAGTGGCTCTCACAAGACTAACTTATTGGGGGAGTCATCCCTGTTAAGATTTCACAATTTTCAGGCAACCCCCTCGGGTCCCTTTCCACTGTGGGAGGCTTCCTGTCCTCTGAATAAATCCTGCTTCAAAAAAAATTCACAAATTTTATTTGCTGTAGCACCAGTATATTTTGAGGAGCTTTCACATTTATTCTCTAAACAGGTGCCATCACATTTTTGGGGGGAATGAACTCAGACCCGACAGAGTCGAGGCATGATTATTATAAAAAACTCCTCTGGCCCTCACTGTCAGTCAATGTGTCTACTTCAGAGCTGTTCAGTCCGTCCCTTTTCTTAACCTGTACCTATGGACTGACTGTTCTGTGCATTGTACTGCATTCAGAATGGGTGGAATGTGCAGGGGCTTCCCAAACAATGAGAGACAGGTGTGAGAGGTCAGCAGTCTTGGCTATGGAGATGAGGTCTACTCACACTGTATAACAGCTTGGCAATGAAGGCAACATCATATAGCTCATCAGAATGAGTGACCTAGTCAACACTCAGCTTTTTTACGGCAGAGGTCTCCAGTGTGCACACATGGATGTGTTGTGAGAGGGGTGCTTACTAGTAATCCATTGGGAGCACAGGATGACATTAGACCAACCGTGTATATTTGTTTTTCTCTTAAATATTAAAAAACCCTTTATTAATATTTACCATAAAGATTGGCACCAGTACCCATGTGTAGGTATGTATGTCAGAAAGTCAGTCATGTGCCAGGAATAGACTGTATAGTTTATCCCCGGGGGAAGCATGAGAGAGGACCTTCATCACCCAGAGTATCTGACAGCCCATTCATTCTTTCCACCTGGTTCATTTACTCTTTACCTATGGTGAGGAATTATGCGTTTCCCTGTACCCAGATAAGGGGATTTAGTATGATCTGATTGTAACTGAACTAACACCCTTGGTCCCTTGAAGGACTCCAAAGGATTCTTCAAAGGAGTGCAGGTTGAAAACAAGGTGAATCATGTAAGCATAGAAGAACAATGGAGAAAAGGCCATTCCGCTTCTTCTCTCATTTCTAACATGGGTTTTCATCAGCTGCACCATGGAGTAATTGGCTTGGAATTGGCTAAAAGTACTGGTATCATCATATTGGTACCTCGAAATGTGCATGTAAATCAACTGCCTTTAACATTTACCCATGTCCCAAAATAAACGTATATCTTGAGACATTAATATTAGTGCACACATATAGTAATTTGTAAATAAGTATACAGACATATATTGGGAAAATATGCTGTAGCATGTCTTCCTGATAAAGGAATGCCATCCAGAAAGCTTACTGACTAACTTTGTTTGAGAAAATGAAAGGGAAAATTACGTTGGATGATAGGGGAAGAATGTTAAAAAGAGCCCTCAAGGTAGAATAGGTTTTAGAAAGGGGTGCCAAGACTAAAGACATCCTAGCCCTGGAAAAAAGTACAAAAACAAACCAAACAGCTTGGAATTGTTTGGGAAGTTTCCAGGAGCAAATATACAATATAGCTGTGAAGCTTACGACAACGATTTTGATCATGTGTATCAAACCAGCTTCTATTATCCTCTTATCGTGTGAGAAGGGAGCCTTTGCCTCCCAAGAGCAGCTGTCAGATCCTGGCGAGCAGCTTGCCTGGAGAGCAGCTTGCCTATCTGCTGGTTGACCACTTTGCAGATGCTTTGCATCTCTGTCTCCATGGCATCATCATGTGTACCTCCTGCTTTCCAAACTCCTTCACCTCCAGCCCTTAGCACCAGCTGGCTGATGGGACGTGGGTTGAAGGTTCTGTCCCTCATTCTAAATGTGCCATGCACTAGTGCACAAGTGTCAGCCATTCCTTCTGCATTCAAGAAGGTTTGAACCAACCAGCAGGGAGGGTCAGGTGGGGGTGAACCTTGGCAGATCTAGGAAACCTGAAAGTCTCCTTGATCAATCTCAGCATGGAGTTTAAAAGGATAGACTGTTTCAAATCCACTGAATAGCTGTAACATTTTGGGCCAATAGCTAAACCACTCTAAGGCTCAGATTCCTTATCTGTAAAATGAGATTAACCGACTATCCCAATAGAGTTTTTGTGTGAATTGAATGAGAAGAGGAATATAAAGCGCTTGCACGGGGACTGGTACATAGAAAGAGCTCAATAATATTTGTCCTTGAAATCATTTTTGTCATTATACTTGTTAAGTCTGAAGTTGTTTAACCTTTTTCTTCACCATTATCAAATTTTACTGAGAATTAGCAGCTCTTGAAAAAAGTAGGATAGTGGAAATCATTTCACAATGTATGAGTATTTCAAAACATTACATTGCACACCTTAAATATATACAATTTTTGGTTGTCAATTATACCTCAGTGAAGCTAGAAAAAAATTAGATATTTATTTATTTATTTATTTTCGTCAGGGTTTCACTCTGTTACCCATGTCAGAGTTCAGTGGCATGATCATGGCTTACTGCAGCCTTGAATTTCTAGACTCAAGCAATCCTCCCTCCTCAGCCTCCCAAGTAACTGAGACTACATGCATGCACCACCATTCCTGGCTAATGTTTTTATTTTTTGTAGAGATGAGGCTTAGCTATATTGCTTAGGCTAGAATCAAACTCCTGGGCTCAAGCAATCCTCTCACCTCATCTTTCCAAAGTGCTGGGATTACAGGCATGAGACACTATACCTGGTCAATTAGCAATTTTTTAAAAAGTAAAAGGAGAAGTTCTTTAAATATATAACATGATCATATATCTGAAACACAAAGCCTGCACTAAATGCATACTTCTTTATTAAACTTGGAGATTTTTTTTTCCATGCTGGTCAAGAAAGTCATTAAAAACATGTTTTTGGTGGGTTACTTGCTCTTCTGAACTTTTCTACAAAAGAGCAAGCCTTTCTCTAATTTAATCTGATGCATCAAAACAAGTGGCCAAAGACTATTAATTATGGTTCTATCTGACCTGACAGGTTCCTTCCAAAGCAACAATTGAATGAATATTCAACTCCTCTTCATCTGTGACCTTCTCTCCCTGACTTTCAGAGCTGAAAACAACCCGATCATTTAAAATCGGTTTATTAAACATTAGTCAGTTTGCTGATTTACTTTTAATCACTTTCTGCATATTTCTAGGCATTAATCTGACATTTATGAAAATTGCACATTTGTATCCTTGGGGTTTTTTAATAAAGAAAAAACAATAATAGAAAATAGTCAAGGCAGATTTTGAGCATTAGAAGTATGACAAAACATTGCAGGTGTGTGATAAGCCCTGGGCACATGAATTCCATTTAACTGTTTTAAGTTGAATTTTTACAGTATTTCCACTGGAAGCACAGGAGACCTTGGCTTCTTGTGGATGGCCGGAAGGTTATGTTCAGTTGTGGATTAATTCCTCTCCTCCACGTGTTGTCCTCACTAAGTCACTTCTCCAGAGCAGAAGTTAATGTTAGTAACCCTAGGGCTGTTATAAATCTCACTTTAAGACTAGTATTGGGCCGGGCATAGTGGCTCAGCCTGTAATCCCAGCACTTTGGGAGGCCGAGGCAAGAGGATTGCCTGAGTCCAGGGATTCGAGACCAGCTTTGGCAACAGGTGAGACCTCGTCTCTAAAATAAATCACAAAAATCAGCTGGATGTGGTGGCATGCATCTGTAATTCTAGCTACTTGGAAGGCTGAGGTGGAAGAATAGCCTGAACCCAGCAGGTCGAGGCTGTGGTGGCCGTGAGCGTGCCACTGCACTCCAGCCTGGGCAACAAAGTGAGACTCCAACTCAAAAAAAAAAAAAAAAGACTAAGATTGGGGATAGCCACATGTGATCATTTAAAAATTGTTTTACAAAGAAAATCATAAGAAACTGGTCACTTACTGCTTTTACTAATAACACTTTACTGTTCATATGAAAGGGTGTATAATTGGAAAGCAGATGATATTAAAAGTACCCTATATTGAGCATTTTAAAATTTGAATTGTTTAGAAGCCATTCTCTCTGCCAAGTTTGAAACCCAGTCAAGAAATTTCAGAAAACATACCTATAGCTTCAATTACATATAACCTTTTGAAAGTCCCACCAGCATAGTAATATCGTCCTCCACCACCCCTCTTCCACTCCCCACTCCATGAATCCTAGAACAGGAAAGAAAGATACCTTCATGCTTCCAGGAGTGTCACTGACTCAACAGTCCTCTTAGAACAGGCACTTTCTTCCCAGTGCTCATGCCCTACTTACTGTTTTCTTTACCCCAGGTGGAATATGTGATCAAGTGTGACATGTCAGCTCTGTAGAAGATTCTGTATCGCCACATGCAAGCCAAGGGGATCCTTCTCACAGATGGTTCTGAGAAAGATAAGAAGGTATGTTGTGGAAGATGATGCAAATTAAGGTGCTGTGGTGTGTCTTCTCATGGCTGTTAACACTGGTTTGTTAAAGTAAATTAGTGGAATTCTTTTGTAGCTACTGTAGCTGCCAAAGAAAATCTCTCATTCTCCTAACTGGGGCAGGGAGAAAAAAGGAATGTGTTCATATTACCAAAATGGTTAACTCTGATCATGTCAATTCTGCAGCAAATATATTCTGCTTAAGTGTGAGGTGGCATTTTTAGAAGGTTTTAAAAACCAGTTTCACCGCTTGGGCATTCGTTCTGTGCTTCTGTCTTCTAGAATCCTAGGAAGTAGACAATCATGCCACAAAGCCATCAACCGGATATAATTCCTTAAGGTTTATTTTTTTGGTAGGATAAGTTAATCACAAGAAAGATGTAATATCAAACTCAGAAACTACTATATAATTAAAGGAGCTTTGAACCACAAGGTGTGTAGGTTACTGAGAAGACCTATGGCCCTTTGTCCTTTCTATAAGACGCCCAGTTTTTAAAAATTAGAAATGTATGATCAATTAGTAAATTGTTCAGTTTGTCCCTTTTCACTTGTCCTTAGGGGAAAAGAGGGGCTAAGACACTTATGAACACTATCATGCAGTTGAGAAAAATCTACAATCATCCTTATAT
>NW_007231833.1:19482-20998 GCF_000164805.1 Carlito syrichta | reverse complement strand
GTTTGAAACCCAGTCAAGAAAATTTCAGAAAACATACCTATAGCTCAAATTACATATAACCTTTTGAAAGTCCCACCAGCATAGTAATATCGTCCTCCACCACCCCTCTACACTCCCCACTCCATGAATCCTAGAACAGGAAAGAAAGATACCTTCATGCTTCCAGGAGTGTCACTGACTCAACAGTCCTCTTAGAACAGGCACTTTCTTCCCAGTGCTCATGCCCTACTTACTGTTTTCTTTACCCCAGGTGGAATATGTGATCAAGTGTGACATGTCAGCTCTGCAGAAGATTCTGTATCACCACATGCAAGCCAAGGGGATCCTTCTCACAGATGGTTCTGAGAAAGATAAGAAGGTATGTTGTGGAAGATGATGCAAATTAAGGTGTTGTGGTGTGTCTTCTCATGGCTGTTAACGCTGGTTTTTAAAGTAAATTAGTGGGATTCTTTTGTAGCTACTGTAGCTGCCAAAGAAAATCTCTCATTCTCCTAACTGCATTGGGGCAGGGAGAAAAAAGGAATATGTTCATATTACCAAAATGGTTAACTCTGATCATGCCTATTCTGCAGCAAATATATTCCGCTTAAGTGTGAGGTGGCATTTTTAAAAGGTTTTAAAAACCAGTTTCAGCCGGACTCAGTGGCTCAGCCTGTAATCCCGCGCCTTTGGGAGGCTGAGGTGAGTGGATTGCCTGAGCCCGCGGGTTCGAGACCCGCCTGGGCAGTGAGATCTCATCTCTACAATAAATCAAAAAATCAGCCGGGCGTGGTAGTGCATGCCTGTAATTCTGGCTACTTGGAAGGCTGAGGCGGAAGGATCGCCGGAGCCCAGCAGGTCGAGGCTGTGGTGGCCGGGAGCGGCCACTGCACTCCAGTCTGGGCGACAGAGTGAGACTCCAACTCAAAAAAAAAAGAAAAAAAAAGAAAAAAAAACAGTTTCACCCCTTGGGCATTCGTTCTGTGCTTTTGTCTTCCAGAATCCTAGGAAGCAGACAATCATGCCACAAAGCCATCAACCGGACATAATTCCTTAAGGTTTATTTTTTTGGTAGGATAAGTTAATCACAAGAAAGATGTAATATCAAACTCAGAAACTGCTATATAATTAAAGGAGCTTTGAACCACAAGGTGTGTAGGTTACTGAGAAGATCTATGGCCCTTTGTCCTTTCTATAAGAAGCCTAGTTTTTAAAAATTAGAAATATATGATCAATTAGTAAATTGTTCAGTTTGTCCCTTTTCACTTGTCCTTAGGGGAAAAGAGGGGCTAAGACACTTATGAACACTATCATGCAGTTGAGAAAAATCTACAATCATCCTTATATGTTTCAGCACATTGAGGTAAGTCTGTATTGTGTGTCTTGATCCTGGTTGTGCTAATTATACTAATGCTAGTTTAAAAAAGAAAAACCAGAAACAGAAAACAAAAAACAAACAGGGGCTTAAAACATGTCTGTGGAAGTTGAAGTGGAATGATCTGATAGCTCCACACACACAATTAACAAACATGAGTTT
>NW_007231833.1:11315-18452 GCF_000164805.1 Carlito syrichta | reverse complement strand
AATAGGCTCTCTAGGTGTAGGGGAGAGTACGTATAGACATGGGAAAAAATATCCATAGACCATGGGGAGAGTACCCATAGACATAGCAGAGTATCCATAGACATTGAGGAGAGTATTCATAAAAATAGTGAGGAGTATTCATAGGCATATAGGGAAGTATTTATAGACATGGGGGAATATCTATAGATGTAGGGCAGAGTATCCATATAATAGTAGAGAATATCCACAGATATGGAAAGAGTATTCATATACATGGAGGAGAGACATATGGTTATTGGCAAATCTCTTAACAGTTATTGATCAGAGACGGTGTGTGTAGTTGCCTTTGCTGCTTTTTGTTTGTCAAACACCTTTATTCATATTAAATCATACCAGAAGCTCAGTCTCAAAATTGGTCTCATTGCCTCCCTGGGGATCTTCAAACTAGAGAAATGAAAACAGTGTTTTTAAAATAAGGCTGATACCTAATTTCATCACCATCCATGTACACCTCCCATCTCTTTGGTCTTCACAACCCTGCTTGGAGGTAGGCACAAAATCTAATGGGGAGCACAGGCATGGTTTAGTGGGTGGAGTTGGGGTCTTGGCCATTGTCCATACCATTCATTTTGCCTAAAAGCAGCACTCTGAGAGGCTGGAACCTACTGTAAATGAAGAGTATAACTGAGAGTAGAGTGGAGCCCAATAGGAAACATCTGGTCCCCTTAGAGGGAAAGTTGCAGCAGTCTAGGGAGGAGGGAAAATAGAAAAGGGACATAGCTGGTGGCTAATGTGAAGGGGTGACTTGCTTTCCATCCCCATGAATCATCTCCATTCCCATAAAATTGGAATGGAGAAATCACATGGATAACAGTCATATATGAGGATGGACACACACATACAAAAAAAATTTACTCTTACATGTTTACATTTCAGTCACCTTCAAAGTACTCTACGTTTGATGCAGTATACCTATCGAGTCTCTTTTTCCACTGCTGAAAGAAATTTTTGAACTTGTCGATTTTGATGCCTTATTTTAGTGCTTCTGCCATTTTTTTGTTTCACCTCTTCCACATCGGCAAAACATTTTCCTTTGTGGACTTTTTTCATCTGGGGGAACAAGAAAAGTCTCTCAGGGCAAGATCAAGTGAATAAGGAGGGTAGGACACAAGCATGATGCTGTTTTTGGTAAAAACAAACAAGCAACAATTTAAAAACTGCTGAACACTCAGGGTGGTGTGGGCAGGTGTACTAGTAAATCATCTATCATGAAATGGGCAAATGCATTGAGATAATCTCCAAAAAAATTAACTGAAGCCAGATACAGCCTCATACAACAGCACTAGCTGGTTCACTGACACCAATAGGTTCATAAAACACCTAGCAGAGGAAGCCTGTACTACAAAGGGCCCACCCTTCAAAATAATTCCATTTTGCGGGGTCCCCCTCATATCTCTCCCTCTGTATCAGCAAGAGGGAATTATGGGATCAAGTTCTGTATTCTAAAAGTAGAAGCCAGACACTGATGGGTGGTGTACATTTAGGACCTTATTTATAATAGAGAAAAGCACAATGTGAGAAGGAAGTTAGGATTTCATCCAACTAAGAATTACTTTGTGTTATACAATTGCCATTATTTTTTTGACTAAATATTTACACAATATGAATACTTATGCTTACATAATAACACTAACTTGCTTGTATTGAGCTCTTCTTCTAGTGTAGTCTCTGAGCCCCTTGAGGGTAGATAGATACTGTTGAGTGTGGGTCTCCAGAAACAACTACTGGCTCAGTTGTGGGCCAGTGGATGCTCCATCACTGTTTAATCAGTGAACTAACCCTGGCATCTAAGTATGAGGGTCCAGAAACTTGAAACAACTCACAGAATGTATTTCTGGTAGAACAAAAGTTTGAACTCAAGACACTTAGTTTCTGGTTCCTTCTATAATAAGTACTGCTCAACCATTAAGAATTTTGTTTATTTTAACTGTACTCTCAAAATAGATAGGATAACCTCACTGAAAGTTATCATTAAGTTAATACTTTTATTCTAAAGAAATGACTTTCTAACCCTGAATTGTACCCCACATCCTTAAAATAAAATAAAAATTTAAAGAAAAAAAAGAAATGATTTTCTTCTCTTCTTTTAAAGAAATCCTTTGCTGAACATCTTGGGCTATTCAAATGGAGTTATCAATGGGTAAATCTTACTTTTTTCTTCAAAAGAAAATGTTGTTGATCTTACCAAACCTCTTTCTCTCTTTGTTGTTTCTTATCATACAAATACTTATTTCCAGCCTTCTCAGTCTTTCATGCTCCTCTGTGGCGGCACAGAAGTTGTTAACCAAAATGATATCAGTGTTCTTTTTTACTTTACTGGCATAAATTACTACTTGCCCTGAGCAAATGGCTATTCGAAGGACATAGATCTCATTTAATAGACTTAATAGTACCCTGGTGTTCTAAAAATGTTGAAGCTTCAAAGTGTTGTTACTTATAATCAAAAGTGTAGCTTGGGATTTAAGAGAATTTATCTTATTAAATTTCACATTGAGCCGGGCTCGGTGGCTCAGCCTATAATCCCGCGTCTTGGGAGGCTGAGGTGAGTGGATTGCCTGAGTCCCCGGGTTCAAGACCTGCCTGGGCAAGTTGGTGAGACATCATCTCCACAATAAATCAAAAAAATCAGCCGGGTGTGGTGGCGCATGCCTGTAATTCTGGCTACTTGGAAGGCTAAGGTGGAAGGATTGCTGGAGCCCAGCAGGTCGAGGCTGCGGTGGCCGGGAGCAGCCACTGCACTCCAGTCTGGGCAACACAGTGAGACTCCAACTCAAAAATAAATAAATAAATAAAATAAAATAAATTTCACATTGATATTTGACATTAACATGCATGAGAGGAACTGTCTCATCTGTTGCAAATGTGTACAATTTTATAGCCATTTGTTAGAGTATGGTCTGTAAAAGAAACATTTTTCATTAGCAATGGATATTGGAGAGAATCTTGCTTTGCAGCAACAACAAAAATGCATGTTGCATTGACAGAAAGTCTTTGTTTCTCATGTTTTACAAATTTTAAAGATTTGTTATTAGGGTATAGGTGTCATTCTTGGATCCAAGGGCAGATAGTGTCACTGGGTTACAAATCACAGACTAGAATCCATCTAGAAGCAGTGCCACTAAGCTCTTCCTACTTCTTTTTTCCTCTCTTTCCTCTGGGTTCTATGGTCACTCCTGCTCCCATCAGCTTGGCCAGGGTTGTGTATTGAAAACATGACTACAAGGGGTATTTGGGGGACAATTCTCAAAGCAGGAGATGGGCACAGAAAAGATAAACATTTGAAAATGTGTCTTTGGCCAGGCATGATGACTCATGCCTATAACCCTAGTACTTTGGGAGGCAGAAGCAGGAGGATTCCTTGAGCCCAGGAGTTTGAGACCAGCCTGGACAACATAACAAGACCTTGCCTCCACAAAAATATCAAAAAGTTAACCAGATGTGGTGGCAAGCACCTGTAGTACCAGCTGCTCGGGAGACTGAGGTGGAAGTATCACCTGAGCTCAAGAGGTTGAGGCTGTGCTGATTCGTGATTGTGCCACAGTACTCCAGCCTGGGTGACAGAGTGAGACCTCAACTCAAAAAAAAAAAAAAAAAAAGAAAAAGAAAAAGAAAAGAAAGAAAGGAAGAAAAGGAAAATATGTCTGTTGGAAATAGCACATTTTGTGTCAGAAAGTCAACTACCAAATGATACATTTCAGTGTTATAGACTGCATGTGCACTGGTGAATTTTCCAAACAGCATCACCTAAAATTAAATACTATTACATGGTCCTCTTGATAAAATTAATGAACTGTAGATGAAAAAGGCCTTACTTTAGCCCCTCTCTATATCCCAGTATTCTCTCCGTTTCATTCTTGTACTGCTACAATAGGTCAGGACTCTTGTCCCTTCCTCAGGCCCCTCATGGTGTCCATCAAAATCTATGCCAGCTCTCACCACTCCCGTTTAAAATCCATCAGCAGCTTTCCATTGCACTGAAACTAGCACAATCACTGCAGCTAATAGAGTCCTGCTGTCTCTGTTCCCACTCCACCCTTAGACCTCTCCTCATCTCTCCATATTCTCTCCTCTCTTCTGTTTAAGCCACACACACCTTTTTTTCTTCTTTACCCCTCGGGGCCTTTGTGCATGCTCTTTCCTCTCCCTGGAATCTCCTCTTCTCTCCCCCCACCCCCCAAGCCCTATTCTTCACCTGAATGCTTTTTACGAAAATAATTATTTCAGGTTTTAGCTAAAATGTCATCTCTTCAGGGAGGTCGCCTCGGACACTGTAAACCAATGGTAACAAACTTTTCCTGTAAAAGGCCAGATATTAAATATTTTCAGTTGTTTCTGGGACATAAAGTCTCTGCCACACCTGCTCAACTCAGCTACTCTAGCACAAAAGCAGCTCGATGAAACGGAGGTGGGTGAGTGAGCTGGCTGTGTTCCAGTAACTTTATTTACACAGACAGATGGCTGGCCAGAGCCAAAGTTTGCCAAACCCTGTTCTGATCTAAAGGAGATATTTGTCATGTGTTGCTATGAGTTCTCTCACTGCAACTTGCTATTTTTCTTTATAGTACGTATCAGAATTTGTAGCTATCCATTTTAAAGGCAAACTCTATTTTTCTTATCATCATTCACATCCAAAATTGTGCTTGGTACATAGTAGGTCCTCAATAAGTCTTAAGTGCCCTAAATTAAGAATTATATATGTTAATAAGCAGAGATTTAAATAAATATGACATATACAAATGTGCATATGTGTGCATGAGAGAGAAAGACTGTGAAAGTTTTAGAAACATGAGAGTCCTTCCTTTTCTTTCTAGAATCTGTCATCATACCTAGCAAATACAATGTAGTCTTTGTGGGTTTTATATGAACATATTTTATTTTTCTACTAAATATTCTCATGCTTTGGAGCTGATATTCATTCTTTCATTTCTTAGTTACTCACTGAATGTTTACTATGTACAAGGCACCATATGAAAAGCAAAGCAATGCTGGATCTTTTGAGAAGACAGCAGTAATGCTGTCTTCTTGTTTTGCATTTTTGGGTTCAGGGCTGAGCTGTATTGGGCCTCCAGAAAGTTTGAGCTACTTGATCGTATTCTGCCAAAATTGAGAGTGACTAATCACCGAGTGCTGCTTTTCTGCCAGATGACGTCTCTCATGACCATCATGGAGGATTACTTTACTTTTTGGAACTTCCTTTACCTGCACCTTGATGGTAAGTGTATAAAGTATTAGGGTTAGAAGCCATGCTACTGAAAATGAAGGAATCATGGCACTTGGCTTCAATCTCAGCCAAAAAGAAGGGGTAAAATTAAAGAAACTAGTGGGTAGGGTACAGTTTTTCTAGATAGCAGCTTTTTTATTTCTTATAGATGTGGGGTACAATTCAGGGTTAGGTATACAAATGGACAGGTAAAATTTGGGCCTCACTTTGGTCCTGACTTCACCTGGTTTGAGATCAGGTACCCTTATTGATTAAGGGCGTCCCCTGCCTTGCAAATCCCTTTCTTGTAGTATTATAATTGTTCAGGCTCTGCTTATGTGAGAACACGTAGTACTCAGTTCTTTGTTTCTGTGAGAGATTACTCAGTATTATAAACTCTAAATCCATCCAAGTTGTTGCAAAGTTCATAATTTTGTCCTTATTTATGGCTGTGTAATATCCCATCCTGTATATGGGATTTTTTTCAGATAGCAACCTTTTAAATTCTTAAGCTTTAAATAAGCTGACATCATTTGCACAAGCTGCATATCCCACATACAAACCACAAAAATTAATTGAGAGCTACTATGACTACCAAAATTAAATCAAAACTAAATTAAAAATTTCAAATCCTCCTTACTCTTTTTTTTTATTAATCAATATTTTTTATTATGGTTTTCTGGGGTACAGTTAAGGGTTAGGTGTACAATTACGTTTCATTCAGGCACCCTGCTGATAAGAGGTGTTTTCCCATCTCCAGGCAGATATTTGCTACTGTTAATCCCATCCCCCTCTCCCCCCATAGTTTCCCAGTACCGTCAATCATTTTCTTATAGTATTACACTGGATGTTCAAGGTTCATTATATGAGTGAGAACATGTGATACTCGGATCTTTGTTTCTGTGAGAGGTCACTTAGTATTATAGACACTAGCTCCATCCAGGTTGCTACGAAATTCATGATTTTGTTCTTTTTGATGGCTGCATAGTAGTCCATCATGTATAAGTACCACATTTTTTAATCCAGTCCTCTTTTGATGGGCAGCATGGTTGTTTCCAGGTTCTTGCTATTGTGAACAACACTGCGATAAACATATGTGTGCAGGTATCTTTTTTGTAGAGTGATTTGAGTTCTTCAGGGTATATTCCCAGTAGGGGGATAGCAGGATCAAATAAAAGGTCAATTTTTAGAGCTTTTAGGAATCGCCACACTGCTTTCCATAGAGGTTGCACTAGTTTACACTCCCACCAACAGTGTAGAAGTGTTCCCTTTTCACCACACCCTCTGCAGCAGCTGTTATTTTTTGAGTTGTTGATAATTGCCATTCTGACTGGAGTTAGGTGGTATCTCAGTGTGGTTTTGATTTGCATCTCCCTGATGATTAGTGAGGTTGAGCATTTCTTCATGTGTTTTGTTGGCTGCTCGAATGTCTTCTTTTGTGAAGTGTCTGTTCATATCTTTTGCCCATTTTATAATGGGGTTGTTTGTTTTCTTCTATCCAGTACGTTTACTTTTGATTTTTTGGGGGGAGCAGGTGATCACAAACCTTGGAATTAGGTTTCATTAAAAAGGTAATCAGTCTTTTTGTCTTCTTGACTTCATCTTTTCTGTTGGAAATTCTCAGAGTACCATAAAGCATATAGGCAGGAAAAGCCACATGGGCTTTTAAATTAGCCACTCAACTCAAATCCTAGGAGATAGGTTGGTGTGACATTTCAGTTATGAGGTCAATGAGCACCAGCCTTCTGAGAATGTGTGTGCTATGTGACAGTAGAAACATGTGTTGGCTAAATTTCCCAAGTCTCTTCTACTATGCTTTAGGGTAGCCATGAGTCCACTTCATATGCATTTCTATCATAGTCATCTTAAAGCAACACATTATCTTTTCATAACAAGAA
>NW_007231833.1:0-11295 GCF_000164805.1 Carlito syrichta | reverse complement strand
TTTCTTGGCTTTGCAGAAGCTGTCAGTTAATAAGGTCCCACCTCTCTAACTCTCTCTTATGACCTATGGGTTTCAGGTTTTGTACAGGAATTGGATGCCAGTTCCGATTTCCATGAGGGTATTTCCTTCCTTTTCTAAGGTTCTTATGGTTTGAGGTTTTACATTTAGGTCTCTGATCCATTTGGAGTTAACCTTTGTGCATGGGGATAGATAGGGGTCATGTTTCAATCTTCTGCATGTGGTCAGCCAGTTTTCCCAGCACCATTTACTGAATAGGTTCTCCTCTTCCCAGTGGTAGGTGGTGGGGGGCTTTGTCGAAGATGAGTTGGTTGAGAAATTGAGATTTTGCTTCTGGAATCTCAATTCTGTTCCATTGATCTATATGCCTGTTCCTGTACCAATACCAAGCTGTTTTTATTATTGTAGCTTTATAGTAAAGTTTGAAGTCTGGTTTTGTGATACCACCTGCTTTGTTTTTTTTTTTGCTGAGGATTGTTCTGGCTATTCTTGGACGTTTGTGTTTCCATATGAATTCCTGTGTTCTTTTTTCTAGGTCTGAGAAGAATGTTGTTGGTAATTTAATGGGTATTGCATTGAATTTGTAGATTGCCTTAGGTAAGATGGACATCTTCATAAGGTTGATTCTTCTGATCCATGAGCATGGGATATTTTTCCACTTGTTCATGTCATCTCGGATTTCTTTGAGCAGTGTTTTGTAATTTTCATTGTAAAGGTCTTTCACATCTCTGGTTAGGAAGATGCCAAGGTATTTCATTTTTTTGTGGCTATTGTGAATGGAATTGTGCTTTATTTGGGTTTCTGTTTGTTTATTATTGATGTAGAGAAATGCGATTGTCTTTTGTACATTTATTTTGTATCCTGAGACTTTGCCAAAGGCCTTTATCAATGTAAGGAGGCTTTTGACAGATTCTCTTAGGTTTTCAAGGTACACAATCATATCATCCGCATAGAGAGAGAACTTGACTTCCTCTTTTCCTATTTGGATACCTCTGATTGCCTCCTCTTCTTTGATTGCTCTAGCCAGGACTTCCAATAGTATGTTGAACAGGAGGGGTGAGACTGGGCATCCTTGTCTAGTTCCAGCTTTCAGGGGAATTGGTTCCAATACTTGTCCATTTAGGAGTATGCTGGCTGTGAGTTTCTCATAGATGGTTTTTACTATTTTGAGGTATGTTCCCCTTATGCCTAGATGTTCAAGGGTTTTTATCAAGAAGGGGTGCTGGATTTTATCAAAAGCTTTTTCTACATCTAATGATATGATCATGTGGTTTTTGTTTTGCCATCTGTTGATGGATTTAATTACATTTACGGTTTTACGAATGTTGAACTAGCCTTGCATCCCAGGAATGAAGCCTGCTTGGTCATGGTGGATGATTTTTGAGATGTATTGCTGAATCCGGTTTGCTAGAATCTTGTTGAGAATTTTAGCATCTATGTTCATCAAAGCTATTGGCCTGTAGTTCTCTTTCTTTGTTGGGTATCAATGTGATGATGGCTTCATAAAATGATTTGGGGAGAGTTCCATATTTTTTCAATCGCCTGGAATACCTTCAGTAGGATTGGTATCAGCTCCTCCTTAAATGTCTTGTAGAATTCTGCTGGAAAGCCATCTGGACCAGGGCTTTTTTTTTGTAGGAAGTTTTCTTATTACGTAGTCAATTTCCTTGATTGTTATTGGTCTATTTAGGGTCTCAATTTCTTCTTGTTCCAACCTAGGTAGGCTGTGTGATGTCAGAAAGTCCTCCATTTCCTTAAGGTTTTCAAGTTTGTTTCTATACAAATGTACGTAGTACTCTCTAATGATCTTTTGTATTTCTTCAGGGTCAGATGTGACTTCATCTTTTGTGTTTCTGATTGTGCTTATTTGGTTTTTTTCTCGTTTTTTCTTGGTCAGTCTAGCTAGGGGACCATCAATCTTGTTTATCCTTTCGAAGAACCAGCTTTTTTTTTCATTGATTTTTTTGTATTATCTTTTTATCTTCTATGTCCTGGATTTGGGCTTTTATTTTGGTGATCTGGATTCTTCTGTTGAAATTAGGGGTTTTTTGGTCTTGCTTTTCCAGCATCTTTAGGTGGCTTGTTAGGTTGTGAATTTCTGTTCCTTCCATTTTCTTCATGTGTGTTTGTAGGGATATAAATTACCCTCTTACTACAGCTTTCAGGGCATCCCAGAGATTTTGGTAAACTGTTTCTTCATTTTCATTTGTTTCCAGGTATCTTTTGATCCCTGTTTGGATTTCCTCAATGACCCAGGAGGTGTTTAGCATCATGCTGTTTAGTGTCCATGTCTTTGTGGGTTTTGGGGGACTTTGTTGGTGTCAATGTTTATTTTTATTCCACTGTAGTCTGAGAAGGTACATGGTAGAATTTCAGACCTTTTAAATTTGCTTATGCTTGATTTATGGCCGAGTGTGTGATCAATCTTAGAATATGTTCCATGTGGTGATGAGTAGAATGTGTATTCTGTGGTCTTTGGATGGAGTGTTCTGTAGGTATCAATTAAGTCCATTTGGTCCAAAGTCACATTGAGGTTCTGGATCTCCTTGCTGATTTTTTGTCCTGACGATTGTCTAGGGTTGTGAGTGGGGTATTAAAGTCCCCAGTTATAATAGTGTTAGAGACGATATCTTTCTTTAGTTTTCCAAGAAGTTGCTTTATGAAATTTGGCGCACCTATGTTGGGTGCATATATGTTTAGGATAGATATTTCTTGTTGATGGATTGAGCCTTTTATCATTATGTAGTGGCCTTCTGTATCTTTTTTGATTTTTAATAGCTTGCAGGGTATTTTGTCTGAAATTAAAGTCGCTACTCCTCCTTTCTTTTCTATTTCATTTGCCTGAAAGTTTGTTTCCCATCCTCTTACTTTGAGTCTATGGGTGTCCTTTCTAGTGAGGTGAGTCTCTTGAAGGCAATCTATTGACTATCTATTGTTGCCTGATGATATTTTATCCCTTTTGCCATTCTATGTCTTTTCAGTGGTGCATTTAGTCCGTTCACATTTAGGCTAATAATTGCAATGCAAGAGTTGATCCCTGTCATAAGGTTCTTACAGAGTTGTTCCTGTTTGTTTGTTGTCTTTCTTTGGGTTTTGGAGTTGGTTCATGTGTGTTTTTAATCTTTTGCCTGTACTCTTGTGAAGAATGCTGTTATTCTTTTTTCTTTTTCTTCTGTGTTCAGTACTTTCTTAAGTGTTTCTTGTAGAGATGGTCTGGTGGCAGCGTAGGTTCTTAGGGATTGGATATCTGGAAAAGATTTCAATTCTCCCTCACTAATGAAGCTTAGTTTGGCTGGGTAGGTTATTCTTGGTTGAAATAGTTTCTCTTTTAGAACTTTGAAGATAGGGCTCCAGGCTCTCCTGGCCTGAAGGGTTTCTGTGGATAAATCTGCTGCTATTCTAATTGGTTTTCCCTGGTAGGTAGTCTGGCCTTTTTCTTGTGCTGCCTTTAGGATTTTTCCTTTTATAGCTACTTTGTTTAGGTGAATTATTATGTTTCTGGGAGTTGGTCTTCTCATTTGTTGTCTTGCAGGGGTTCTCCGAATCTCTTATGTTTGAATTTTTTCATCCTTAATGAGATGAGGGAAGTTCTTGAATGATTTCATGAAATGTGTGTTCCAGCGTGGCTTCTGTTTCTCTCTCTGCCTCAGGAAGCCCAATTACTCTTAGGTTTGGTCGCTTGACGTGATGATTCATCTCTTGCAGGTTTTGTTCTGTCTTTTTGAGCTTCTTTTCTGTTTTTGACAGTTTGGGTTAGTCCTGTGTTTTGGTCTTTGAGCTCTGAGATTCTTTCTTCTGCTTGGCTGATTCTGCTTTCTATGCATATTAGTCTGTTGTTCATTTCCATCACAGTATTCTTTACTGCTGTTATTTCTGACACCAGCTCCTTCCTATTTTCCTCTTGTCTCTTCTCAATTTTTTAAATTCTCTCCATTTTGTCTTGATGTCTGGGTTTGTTGCATGTAACCAGTCATGCTGCGGGCTCTTCATTGTTTGTGTTGCAGAATCTGTTTTCTCAGTGTCTGATCTCCCAGGGGTCTGTTTGAGACCTATATTCTTCTTCTGATTTTTCTTCATTTGTGCGGTTTTTCCCCCTTCCTACTTTTTCTTTCCTTCAATGTCACCATCTTCTTTAATTCTGTTATTCAGGGGTAAAGGGATTGGTTTTACTTCCGTTTGTTCAATCTCCTATTCTTTATGTATGTTCTCTTACTTTGTTCAATTCTCGAGTTGCACTGTAGGTTGGAGGTGGTCCTTTTTTACAGCTTTGAGATTTACTTAAGGGGAGAGCTGTGATTCAAAATCTGTCTGCAGGTCCTGGTATTCTCTGACAGGCGTGTGGATAATGTGGAACCCACTTCCCACTGCCCTGGAATCTGTCTGTGGAGTGGGGCTGTAGGTTTACTCCCTGAAATAAAATGTGGTTAGCAGAAGGGAGAGAATGGAGCAGATAGTGGGTTGAAGAGGGGAGTGGAGAGATAGAGGAGTAAGGGGGGAAACAAATGAGTGTGCCAACAAATAGAGAGAGAGGCCTATACTGAAACAGATAAAAACAATAGACCACAGCTACAGACAAACGAACTCTCCTACAAAAAAATAAAAAATAAAAATAAAACATATAGTGATGCTAACATACAAGCTAACCAACCACCTTGTTAGTGTGCTGTTCCTGTATACAAAGATATGGTTTACAGAGAGAAGAAAAGAGAAGAAAAGGAAAAGGAAAAAAGAAAAAAGGGAACACTACAGTAGGAATAGAATTAAGTCATCAAACTAATAGAATCAATGAAGCACACTCTGAGACATTTCGTTTAAGTCCAATGTCCTTTCAGGTCTGATTTCTAGTTTTCTTTTCAAGCTGGTAAATTAGTTTGCAGTTAGGGTCAGTTGCCCCTGGTCTGCTGCGAAGGACAGTTCAGATCACCCTCCGTTCAGCACTCTGGTCTATGTCTTTATCAAGTTTGTTTCTCCCGTTTTGGTGTTGTTACCTTGAATCACCAGCAGGTGGTGCTATCTCAGCTGCTTGCCCCAGACGGGGTGGGGCCGGACAGGAACAAGATGGCTGCCTGCCTCAGAGCAGGCAACAGGAGCCCCACGCCGGGCGGGCAGGACGGTCTCGGTCGCAGGAGAAGTGGCAGCGATCCCAGCAGATCTTCCCTGAAGGGGTTTTATGTGGATCGCCTTGGGCCTGGGTGGTGTGATGTGCTACAGCCATCACAGAGGCTGCGGCAATAGCGGCGGTGGCAGTGGCGGCGGGGGGTAGGGCTGTGGCGGCATCGGCACCGTTTGCGCTGCAGTGACTCTCCAGTCCATTGCGATGTCCCAGCGGTGGCAATGGCCGAGTTCTGTATGAAGAGCAGGCTGCGATGTTGGGGTCCCCAGCCCCCTGGGGCAAGAGTCAGAGACCCACTGCAGATCTCCTTTGCAGAGGACTTCAGAGACCGGGTTGCCCCGTCGCCATCCTGCTTCTTCTCCCACTAAAATTTCTTATGATACAATTATAACTTGCAATGTTGTTTCACTTTTCTAAAAAACTATATAAGTTCCTAAGACTGAGGCGGTATGAAGTGACGCAGGCTGTGCAAAGCACAGAAAATCACTCTTTTTTTTTCTTGAGTCATAGTCTTACTCTGTCACCCAGGTTGGAGTGCAGTGGCAAACTCTCAGCTACCGCAACGTTGACCTGCTGGGCTCATGCGATCCTTCTGCCTCAGTCTTCCAAGTAGCTGGGATGACAGACATGCCTAGCTAAATTTTTTTTATTTATTGTAGAGATGAGGTCTCATCATGTTGTCCAGGCTGGTCTCAAGCTTCTTAGCCCAGGCAATCCTCCCAAAGTGCTGGAATTACAGGCATGAGCCACCGCACCCATCCCTCCCTTATAGAATTGATTGTACCAATGTGTCATATAGAATATGGTGACAAGCTTTTAACTTTTTCTGTTAAGTCATATTTTAAGGGAATAAAGGCTATGCCGCTTCTGTTGTATGCATTGTAATCATTCATTTAAGGTTGTATTAAATTATCATTAAAGCCTCTCTCTTTTTCTTTTTTTGAGTTGGAGTCTCACTCTGTCGCCCAGACTAGAGTGCAGTGGCTGCTCCCGGCCACTACAGCCTCGACCTGCTGGGCTCCAGCGATCCTTCCGCCTAAGCCTTCCAAGTAGCTGGAATTACAGACATGCGCTACTATGCCCGGCTGATTTTTTGATTTATTGTAGAGATGAGGTCTCACTGCCCAGGTGGGTCTCAAACCCGTGGGCTCAGGCAATCCACTCGCCTCAGCCTCCCAAAGGCGCGGGATTACAGGCTGAGCCATCAAGCCTGGCTTCTTTTTCTTAATAAGAAATTTCTATATATTATATTGTTAAGAGATATGACTCCATTATTTCCTGGATTTTGCAAGCTATGTAACCTGATTTTAAGGGTGAAATATATATACCATGTCCTAAAAATTAGTAAGAAAAAATATGAATGGAAGAAGATCTGATATTAGGGATATTCCCTAAATCACATTATGACTTGGATATCAGTTATAATATATTAGAGATCAAAATGTCAAAGTTTTTACACTATGACAGGGAATAAATATAGCATTCAAAGAGTGTTAAGTAGAAATAGGAGCTAACTGACAACCTGGATGCTGTTTAATCCCTGAGTACAAAAGAGTAGGGTACTACTAGTGCCAGTTTTTATCTAATGCAGTATTCATATTATTGTTGAATGGATATTTAAAGTTTATGTTCCATTAAAATACTTTATTTTCAGCCCAACATATTGTTTCCCTTTTGCCCTTCTATATATAATTGGATATATACCAAACTCAAACTTGCCATATGTTCTCTTACTCAAGTTTTTAGGTGAATTCTCTTTATGGTCTGCCTCTTAGAGTACTCATAATTTTTAAATTAATTATACTATCTGACAACCTTGATTATTTAAAACCCTTTTACCTCTCCTCTCCAAAGTCACTGGAAATCAAAGAATGGAGAAGAAAATATTAATTCTGAATTCATAAATACAACCATAGTATCTATAGTTGGTCTTCTTTGGCAAGTCTCCTCTATAGAGTCTTCTCCTTTGATTTGATCTCTGACCCCGGCAGGGGAAATTTCTGCTTTCTTTCTTCAAAAGATAAACCTTCCTTTGCCTGCTATTCAGGTGAGCAGCAGCCAGGATTTATTCTCCCCTGAGTTGACAGCCCCTCACAGGTGTCCTACATAACTGTTATTTGCTACACCGTAGCACTTCAATTTGAATCTCAACTCTCTGAGGACTACTACATTGGAATATTTGAATCTTCAGAACTAAAACAAATCACTCTAATGTTTTCCTGCCAGCCTGAGGATTCTCTTTAATAGTCTGTTTGTTGCTGTCCTTATTGTTTTTAATAATAATAGTCATGGCAGTTAACATTTATGGGGCACCTACTACATGGGGGACACTAGGGAAAGCACTTTATGTCAATTGTTGATTTTTCTCAATAAATAATGTGCTGCTGTTCCTATTTACCAACATACCATTATGATCCCCCACTTAAAAGTTAGAAAACTAAGGTAAATGGTGAAGCCGTGCTCTAAATCAGTTCTCTCTGATTCCACATTAGCTCAGTTTCAGCACACCCAAGAATCTATATCCCATCTCCGAAAACACGGGTTACTTCTCTGTCTATGGCATTTAAAGGATGAGTTTGAACTTACTTACAATGTTTTAAATGATTAATTAAAAATGACCAGGCGCCAGAGATACAAGATGAACAAACCACTCACTGTGCCTACTCTCAGATCTCTCGCCATGAAGTTGAAGGAGATAGACAAGCGAGTTACATAAAATGTCACAGAGGCAATTGAGAAGGCTATACAGACTTCTTTCCATGAGAAGCAGCAGCCATTTATTTTGCGGGTGAACAGAAGTGATGGACAATCGATATACATACACTTCCAACTGCACCACCCACTACCCCACACCCCCATTATCTGATTGTTAAAATGACTTCAGATTTTCATTGCTGCATTTGATATTTCAGATTTTGGCTTCAGGAGAAAAAAATCACTTGATGATTGCTAAACAAATTTTTTCTCCAAAGATTATGGTTGCATGAATAGATTTAGCTAATACTCCATTATAGTATTTGTTTTCATGAGAAGTGATTTTTGGATGAGAGCAAGTGGTGAAGTTTTCTCCCAGAAGACAACAATTTTCCAAAAGCAGTTGAAACTAAGTTAAAATTAATAGTCATGCAAGTCTGACACTGTGTTCCTTCTGGCAATTCGGTAATTTTCAACACAGTTGCCCTTGCTATTAATTGTATTCTTATAATTAGTTTGTTCTATATCAAAGTCTGAAAGACTATAAAACTGGTATTAGTGTTGAGTGATTAAATTCTGTGCCATTTGCAAGGAGCATTTGCCTTTAAATAAACTCTAACATGGAAATTTGAATCTTGCCAAACAACGACAAAAAGACTGCTGATGAACAGAAAAGATCTTGACTCGAGAATCTTTGACTAATGGAAATAGTAGTTCCACAAATTCTGAACCTTGTAGTAAGAAATACCATAACTTTGCATGAAAGCTGATGGAATCTTTTTTGTTTGTTTTTGCAATTTGTCAAGTTATTAACTATTTATACAGTTTAAATACATACCAGATATATTATTGGCCTGTTTGCTTGACATATCTGTCATAAGACCTGAAAACTCCTTTGATCAAGTAATTTTGATATTCCTTTTGTTTTCCAGTACTTTATTTTGTGCTTAGGTTTATTTCATCCCAGAAGGCATATCCCCTAATTAGTTGTATTTGTATCTTAATATACATGTTCATTAACTGATTATTTTTCAGTTAATAAAAACCGTTGAACTTCTACCCTCAGAGTCTCAATGCAGAGTTTTTGTACCCTGCTGTTAGAAAACAGATGTCATTATCTCTGGGCACTCCCTTTTTCCCCATTTTAGAAATATTTCTTTATCACTGTGGCTTCTCATTCAGTTTAAATGCAGAAGATAAATATGTGAACCATTAATCCCTGTGAGTCCTTTTTTTTTTCAATTATTGTAGCTGAAAAGATGATATAGCGAGAAGGTGTCATGGCGTGTCTTCCATTACCATCATGAACAAATAGCTCACCATGACCTCAGAAAACCAATTCTGAAAATAAAAGAAAAAAAGATTTCCACATGTCTGAAGCCTCACTCAACAAAGCACATTTAGTGCCCTTCCTCCAAAATCTAAATTTGGGCAGTTCATCGTGTCAGGATTTGACCAGTCCACTAAAGTCAAAATCTAATTTAGAAAGTAAATTAAGTCTAAAGATTATTGCTTCATTAAATGAGGAGAGACCCTTCAACCCCTTGTTTCTAATTCCTATTTGGTCTATACAGGGAATTGATTTTTTTTCCCTTCCTCAGGAGGGTATTTGATATTCCCCCCATTTTTGAAAACTTGACCCTCATTGTAAATTAATTTCATTAGTTATAGCTACTTAAATATTTTAATCCACTGAAATAAATTGCTAGTATATTTTCATCTTTAAAAAAAAGAACATGTAGGGCTGGGCACAGTGGCTCACACCTATAATCCCAGCACTTTGGGAGGCCGAGGCGAAAAGATTGCCTGAGCCCTAGGGTTTGAGACCAGCCTGGACAACTTGTCAAGACCTCATCTCTACGATAAACCAAAAAATTAGCCAGGCATGGTGGCGCATGCCTGTAGTTCCAGCTACTTGGAAGGCTGATGTGGAAGGATCGCCTGAGCCCAGTAGGTTGAGGTTGCGGTAGCTGTGAGTGTGCCACTGCACTCTAGCCTGGGTGACAGAGTGAAACTCCAACTCAAAAAAAAAAATAGAATATGTAGAAATAATATTTGTATAGTGGCCAGTCAGGGACTGTCATGTAGCATATGTATATATTTCCCAACAGCCTAAAATCTTTTTCAGAACTCAGCATCTATGCTTTTCTGGTGAAATATATTCAAATGGGATAGTGGCAGGGTTCTTTTTTCCCTTCCACAATGCATTTCATGAAATAACTGGGTAAATATATTACAAATACATACTATGTGATTGAGTGGTCATTTGGGATGTAAGTATGCCCTAAAGTGAGCACCAAACTCTGAGGTTTGGTTCTCTGTTTATTCACTGTTTTGAGCCTTGTCAGACTCCATGGAGTGAACCACTCCCAGGTGTATAACATGCCGCTCTGTTTAATTGGTTTTAATTTAGTATGCTTTGAACTCAAGAGCAGAATGTTATCATAAGAAACAGACTAAGAGATTATATATATATAATATATATAATAATATATAGATAATATATGTGTGTATATATAATTATTATTATTTTTGTGGCTTTAAGTCTTGCTAACAAGGATAAAAATATTCCATTCACATTTTATGATTTTACCAGCAAGACCATAGTCAGTAACAATCCAAACAGTAAAGTCATAGAAATCAATTTTTCTCCTGTTTCTATTCCTTGGGATAAATACATTTTCACTCTAATGCCTATTGGCAAAGTTGCTTTAGGCATTATAATAATTGTTTTAGGCATACATGTGTGAGAGTTTTAAAAACTATTTGGTGTTTTAAAGCAAAGAAACAAATCCAGAAAATGTTGTTATTAAGTTGTAGGTGAGAGTAAAAATGTTGTAAAATTTGTAAAGTTGCAAAAGTGCCCAGTCAGAAATGTTTAATTTAATGTTTAATTCACTCTCTCTCTAATTGCAAAATGTTCAAAGTTCTTTCCAAAGTACAAAGCCCTGGGGGATTACTTCACCAATGTTACAAGGAGTCTGGAGGTGTTTCTCAAGGAAGCAGATCTTTTTGTCTAGTCGTATGCCATTTTCAAACAGTAGTTAATTGGCAAATTTATTCTTCTGATTCCCTCAGGCACCACCAAGTCTGAAGATCGTGCTGCTTTGCTGAAGAAATTCAATGAACTTGGGTCCCAGTATTTCATTTTCTTGCTGAGCCCAAGAGCTGGAGGCCTGGGCTTAAATCTTCAGGCAGCTGATACAGTGGTCATTTTTGACAGCAACTGGAATCCTCATCAGGTCTGCATGTCTGACTTAGCTGTCCAGGCCTCTCTCTGAAGAGGAACTAAAAGATTATTCATTTCATCATTCGCATTATGGGACAGAGCAGATATCTAAACAACTGGGCCATTTCTCCTTTGGAACGATCTTTTTTTTTTTTTTTTGAGTAGGAATCTCACTCCATCACTCAGTCTGGAGTGCAGTGGCATGCTCACAGCCACCCCAATGTTGACCTGCTGGGCTCCC
>NW_007231832.1:0-17083 GCF_000164805.1 Carlito syrichta | reverse complement strand
CAGAAGGGGAGCTGAAGCAGGAAGAGTAGCTGGGACAGGAATGGGTTAGCTATTTCCTGATCACCTCCCTGATCGTTATGTGGTACAGAAAACTATTTTCTCAAACGTATGTGAAAAATTCATGCTGTTACATTACGCAAGTCAGGTTCCCTCCAATCACATCACTACTATGAGCAGCCCTCAAGGGTTTTCAGATGTTAACCCTAAGAGTTAGCATGTCATTCTGAAGGGAGAAGCTTTGTGGAACCCAGAAGCGTGCACATGCAGTGTCAACAGCACAGAGAAACGCAACACCGAAGGTGGCTTATCTCATTTTTGTTAAAGTTGTGAAAAATATTCCAAAAATAATAGATACATTAGTTTAAAAAATAAACAGGGAAAGAAGTATGCACTATAACTGAGTGGGATTTATTCCAGATGTGCAAGGCTAGTCCAACATTGAAAAATTAATTCATGCATTTCATGCAATCTGATCATAATTTGCCAAATCTAACAACCTTTTGTGATGAAAACTCTCAGCAAGCTACCAATACAGGTAAACTTCCTTAATTTCATAAAACAAACCCTACAAAAAACCTGTACTTCGCATGACACTTAAGCATTAGATATGTTCTGACTAAGATCAGCAACAAGGACAGATGTCATCTCTCACTATACTTAGTTAACTTTGTGCTAAAAGTTCCAACACATGCAATAAGAAAAATAAATAAAAGGTATACAGACAAGGAAGGAAATGATAAAACTATTTTTGTTAATAAATTCCATTATTATATACGTGGAAAATGTCAAAGAATGAAGAAAAAACTCCCAGAACTAATTATATGTATATCATTTTGCTATGTTTGATTATAGAAAACATTCAGGATACATGATTAATATATGAAAATCAATTGTTTTTCTGTATGCCAGGAATGAGCAGTTGAAATTTAAAATTAAAAACTCAGTACCGAGCCGGGCTCAGTGGCTCAGCCTGTAATCCCGCGCCTTTGGGAGGCTGAGGTGAGTGGATTGCCTGAGCCCACGGGTTCGAGACTCGCCCGGGCAGCGAGACCTCATCTCTACAATAAATCAAAAAATCAGTCCAGCGTGGTAGCCCATGCCTGTAGTCCCGGCTACTCGGAAGGCTGAGGTGGAAGGATCGCCGGAGCCCAGCAGGTCGAGGCTGCGGTGGCCGGGAGCGGCCACTGCACTCCAGTCTGGGCGACAGAGTGAGACTCCAACTCAAAAAAAACCAAACAAAAAATAAACAAAAAACAAACAAAAAAACCCCACAGTACCATTTACATTAGTACCAAACTATAAAATACTTAAAATGTTAGGTATACGTCTAACAAAATATGTCTAAGATGTATATGAAGAAAGCTACAGGAGTGTGATGAAAGAATCCATATAAGATCAAGAGTTTTTGCATGTTCCTCAGTAGTGAAACTCAGTATTTTTAATATATCAGTTCTTCCAACTTAATCTATGGATTTAATGCAATTCTTATCAAAATTCCAGCAAGCTGCTTTGTGGGTATTGACAAGCTGATTCAAAATTTATATGGAAAGGTAAAAGATCCAGAATAGCCAACATAATGTTGAAGAAGAAAAAAAGCAAAGATTTGGCTCGGTGGCTCAGCCTGTAATCCCGCGCCCTTGGGAGGCTGAGGTGAGTAGATTGCCTGAACCCGTGGGTTCAAGACCCACCTGGGCAGTGAGACCTCATCTCTACAATAAATCAAAAACTCAGCCGGGCGTGGTAGCACATGCTTGTAATTCCGGCTACTTGGAAGGCTGAGGCATAAGGATCGCCGGAGCCCAGCAGGTTGAGGCTGCCGTGGCCGGGAGCGGCCAGTGCACTCCAGTCTGGGCAACAGAGTGAGACTCCAATTAAAAAAAAAAAAAAGACACATTGATTTCAAGGCTTACTATACATCTATGGTATTCAAGATAGTGTGATATTGGCAAAAAACTAGACAAATAGATCAGTGGCATATAATAGAGAACCTGGAAATAGACCTACACAAATATGGTCAAGAGATCTTTGACAAATGAGCAAAGGCAATTCAGTGAAGAAAAGATAGTCTTTGTAACAAATGGTGTTGAGACTACTGGACAACCATGTGCAAAAATAATTAGATACTGCTTTTATATCTTTCACAAAAATTAACTCATTATGGATTGTGGACCTAAATTAAAGGGCAAAACTAAAAAATAACAGGAGAAAATCTAGGTGACATTGGTTTTGACTATGAGTTTAAATACAACACCAAAAGCACAACCCATTAAAAACTTGGTAAAAGTGGGGTTTTATTAAAATTAAAACCTCTGCTATATGAATGACATTGTTCAAATAATGAGAAGACAAGCCACAGACTGGAAGAAAATATTTGCAAATATGTATCTAATAAATATGTATCCAAGATCCACAGAGAACTCTTAACACTCAATATAAGAAAACAGACAATTCAATTAAATATCGGGTCAAAGACTTCAACAGACACTTGGCTCAAGAATATATACAGATGGCAAATAAGCATATAAAAAGATCATCCTCAACATCATATGTCACTAGGGGATTGCAAGTTAAGACAATGGGTTGCTACTATGTCTATCAGAACGGCTAAAAACCCAAAGCATCAACAATGGCAAATGCAGGCAAGCATGTGGAGCAGTAGGAATTCTCATTCACTGCTGGTAGAAATGAAAAATGGTACAGTCACTTTGGAAGACAATTAAGCAGTTTCTTGCAAAAGTAGACATAGTACTATTATGTGGTCTGGTCACTGAAAGACGTGGAGGAAGCTTAAATGCATATTACTAAATGAAAGAAGCCAATCTTAGAAGCCTAAGCACTTTATAATTCAAAAATTTGACATTCTGGAAAAAATAAAATTACGGAGATAGTGTAAAACAGCAGTGACAAGTTGTGGGGAGGGATGGAGAGAGAGAGAAAGGAGAACATCAGTGGAGGATAGGAGGTTTTTAGGGCAATGGAGCTTCTCTGCCTGATGCCACAGTGGTGGATATATGACATTTTGCATTCACCAAAGCCCATAAAACTGTGCATAACCGGGGGTGAGCCCTAATGTTGACTATAAGCTTTAGTTAAAATGTATTAATATTGGTTCATCATGTGTAACCAATTTATCACATTGGTACAGAACATTAGCAGAAAAAACTATGTGCAGGGAGCAAAGGTGGTATATTGGAACTTTTTGTGCTTTCTGTTAATTTTTCTGTAATCCCAAACTTTTCTAAGAAATCAAGTCTATTCAAACAAACAAAAAAACTAATGTTCTTCTCTTTCCTACATGTGGCAAACTTGTTAGGTAAAAGGTACAGTGTTATTTCTGTCCTACACTTTTTCTTCTAATAGTAATGAGATGGAAAGTCCCTGTGTGAAGATGACAGGCTCTGTGTCTTGTGATATTACTAGAAAGCCACAGCCTGGGAACTAGGCTGGGGTGGCCACCCAAGATCCTTTTCCCATGTCCTCCCTCCTTTCTTCCCTCCCTCCCTCTTCCTTCCTTCCTTCCTTTCTCCCTTTTTTATAAACTCATACCCAAAGGCAAGGCCTCAACTCTTTATTCAAAGATTAGTGAAATAAATGTCGATCTATATGTTTGAAGTTAATTATTAAAATATATTTTTATTTTTATGAGTTGTTCAAGATGGTTCCTATTGAATGACACAAATCAAGTTTAAAGTGAAATTACAAATCTTGCAAAAAGTTCAGGGAAAGTGACTAACTTGAATCCCATTCAAAGACATTGACAAACAAAGCTCTGGCTCAGATGTGTTAACAATGGAAGAAGAGAAAAATTGACCAAGGTCATGGCGGCTCTAATGTCTATAGACTCACGAACCCGTAGGGGACTTAGACCTGCCTTATTCTTGAGTGTCCTTCTGGCCTTCTCACCCTCCTGGGTTTCCCTCGGGTGCTTTCCTCCTCGTCCCACCCTCCCGCTTCCTTTCCTTTTTCTTCTCGTCTTAAGGAAAGTGTGTTCTAGCAAAGAGAGGCAGTGGGTGGATCTCTTTGAGAACAGTTGTTTCCTAATGTGGGTTGAGTCTTGGTTTCTTTTCCACTTCTTTTCAAAACTGCAGAGTTTTGTGATGGGGATTTGTAAAATCAAATTTTCTGTCATTGATGAGAAAATTAAGCAGAAATACTGATTACTACAATCTTGTCACAGAAGCCTTTGGTCTATAAAATAGACAAATGAGAGTCACTAAATTATTATTGGATTCACTAGATTATCACTCATTTGTTTTATTAATTCAATAAATATTTACCAAAAATCTGTCATAAAGCAGAAATTGGGTCAGTTGTTCAGAATTCAGAGACGCAAACAGAGCTCTTAGCCTAACAGAGTCCCAATTTTAGTAATGCTTATATTAAGGCAATAGTTTGGATATTTGTCCCAAATCTCACGTTGAAATGTGGTCCCCAGTGTTGGAAGTGGGGCCTCATGGGAGGTGCTTGACTCAGGGGGGCAGACCCCTTATGAATGCCTTTGTGCAATGAAAAACATTTTATGGTAAATCTGCAATCTGGCTTTTCATTATTCTCAGCAATACTTGAAATTGTAATACTGTGAAGTATAACTGTTACTTTGTAGATACTTCCACTTGCCTGGCTTCTCCTGCCTGTTTCCTCTTCAGCCCAGTACCCCTCTGGCCCTTTGAAACTGTGGGTGGTCTGCTCATAGCCTCTCCTCTCCTTTGTGTCTTTGATGACACATCTGCAGTTATATAGAACGCCCAGTATCACCTCACTGGCTCAGTTACTAGCTATGATATCTCCTTTTTTACTTTTCATAGCAATTATCCTTATCTGAGATTAAATTGTCTGTGTGTTTAACTGATCTCCTGTCTCCTACACTGGATGTGAACTCCATTGGAACAAGGCTCTTATCTGCCTTGTTCATGGCGATTCTTCTAGTATATAACAGGTGCTCAAAAATTATTGGTTGTGTGAGTGACTGGAGGAATGAATGAATCAAGAAGAATTTTCTCTGAGGAACACAGATAGACAATACAGATCATGATTTCAAGATGTTCACTTTCCAACCAAGAAGACGACGTGACTGCATATGAAAATGTGGCCAGGGTTTGATGTGCAGAGTGACTGGCAGATGACTCTTGTGGATGATTGAAAAAGGAGCTATCACTGGGGCTGGGCCTGATCAGGAGCAGATTCATAGAGTACATATAACTTAACTTCCAAACGGGATCCTCCCGTAAAGTTTCCTGACAGGCAGGATCCATAAATAACAACCATCCTGCTGGAGAAGCCAGATGAGACGACACAGAGAAAATGCCCTGCATGACCCTGCCCTACCAACCTCTCCATGTACACTCCAATTTCTCATAGCTCATTCCTCTCTGAGAACTTTTACACAGAACACAACCTCCATGTGGGCAGGGTATATTCCCAATACCTTGTATAATGTCTTTCATGTACATATTTTATATATACTCATTACTATAAGTATTCACAAATAAACATACAGAATAAATGTTTTCTAATCCACCTTATGTTGAAATTACATCAATATAAGTAGAGAGATTTTTAATACTTTGAGTAACGCAATAGGAGCACTCTTTTATAATAACATAGACAAAATAATTAAATTTAAACAAAATGAAGCAACTGCCAATCAATAAATCCAAGTCCTTTATTTTATGGGTTAAGTAGGAATATTTTTTATAGCTTTAGAATATAATGGCACAAATGTACTGGCTGTCACCGCAAAAGAAGATATCAGTTTCAAATTTTAATAAAATTTGTTTTAATAGTCAATAGTATTTTAAAAACCAAAATGTTGTACTTGTACCAGGGCAACTGCAGATATATATATATCCTGTGATTTCATGAGCACAGTAAGAGTTTGACTCTCTCACCCTCGCCTAAAGACTGTCTCACTCTAAGACAGTTGAGCATTTTGTTTTATGAATACAATATAGGGATTTCTGTTTAAGTTGATGGACTAAGAATGTGTGATTAACCTCCCCAGTCCTACCACCTCACAGATTCCTACTGAAATGACAGTGAATAAGCTGAGAGGGGTTCATACAAGCACAACAGAAGTGGAGAGACATGGATAGAATACAGGATAGTCATGAGCAATTTCAGAAGAAAAATGGCAGATGAGTTTATTTTGTTTCAAAAACCACAACTTAGCCAGGCTCGGTGGCTCAGCCTGTAAATCTACGCCTTTGGAAGGCTGAGGTGAGTGGATTGCCTGAGCCCGCGGGTTCGAGACCCACCTGGGCAGGCGAGACCTCATCTCTACAATAAAATCAAAAAATTAGCCGGGAGTGGTAGTGCATGCCTGTAGTTCCAGCTACTCGGAAGGCTGAGGCGGAAGGATCGCCAGAGCCCAGCAGGTCGAGGCTGCAGTGGTTGGAAGCGGCCACTGCACTCCAGCCTGGGCGATGGAGTGAGACTCCAACTCAAAAAAAAAAAAAAACCACAACTTAGAGCCCTCACAGGAAATGGCTGCAGTATCTAGGGAGCTGTCTTTCACAGTAATGAAAAGGACTCTAGGCTCACAGTGTGCAGGTGTCTGAAAGAACATTTTTTTCAGCATTCCTTCATTTATTGGTACATCAATGAAAATAGTACCACAAGCCAATGACATTTACCATTTTTGTTGGCAGTGTCTCTGAGAGCAAGTTGCGAGATTTTCAAGGCTTCACTGAGTCTTCTACGGACATTTAGCTTAATCTTGACAAGTATATCCGATGACTGCAATGTGTTAATGATCAAGCAATGTGTCAAATAATGCCATGTCTACTGCAAGAAATTATGGGGTGATGCAGACAGCGTTCACTAGATCAGCCATTATCTATGCCTGGTATTATGACCAAAAGTAATTGATTTTGGCATCGAAAGTGAAGCGCTCCTCTGGCTCAATTTGTTCTTTGCACACCTTCCTGCATTGTGACAAGCACCTATAGCAAAGATGCTGCCTTCAATACAAACTGTGGATTAGTGATTAAACAGACCACACTTGGACAGACTAAAATCTTAAAACTTCGGATGGAACACAATGTATAAAAGTGCTTCAGATTCCCCAGTGCTTGAGGTTATTCCGCCAGAAATACAGGAATCTTTCTCAATTTGTCAGTTTGTGAACAGGAGCAGTAATTCTGCACCCCAGGCATGCATTGGATGTCACCACATCTTTTTGCAGCCTCCCCACTGCTTGTTAGTCTCATCACTGCAACTGTATAGATTACTTGGTCAGTGAGAGTCTATTCGTCTTGTCTCTTCCAGAACTGTTTTACATTGCCCCAAGCAAATGACATCTTCCTGTGGATCTTCCTCATCTGTAAAAAGAAAGTTTTAAAAATTGACAAATAAAACGACTACCTTCAGAATTATCATCTTTATTTAAAAACAATGAAAAAGTTATACACTTATATAAAAATGCAAACCACAGTCCACTCAGTTTTCATGAGACGATTGTTAGTATTATTATAAGGGATAATCCTTAATTCCTGCAAAGTGTTTACACTTCAGGAGCACTTTCTTATTTTTTCTTCAGGTATTCCCATGAAGAAACTTGGAAATAAATTGAAATCTGTCTGTGGTTGTGGCCAATTAAAATTATAAGAATATAAAATTATCCCCACTAACTGGTTATTTTGCCCAGTGCACTTATAAGTCTGAGAAAAGTTCAAGAAATTAATAGAAAGTATTCCCTCCTTTATAAAAATTATTACCTTAATTAAAATTGGTAAAAATTAGTAGAATTGGTATTACTTTTTCCTTCAGAATTTGCTAGAATTCTTCACTAAAGCCATTTAGAACTAGAGTCTTCTTTGTGGGAAGATTTTAAATTTATAGCTACAGGGCTGTTATGGTTACCAACTTCTTTTTGAGTAAGATTAGCTAATTGTGTCACTGGAGGAATTTGTCCATTTCATCTAAGTTGTTAAATCTATTGGCACACTATTGTACACAATTATCATTTATCTTTTTTTTTTTTTAGCATGTTTTATCTGTTGTTATGTTACTTCTCTTATTCCTGATTTGTTTGTTTTTGTTTTCTCTTTTTTCCTGGTCAGCCTGAACAGAGGTTTATCAATACTACAGAACTTCTCAAAGAAGCAGAATTGGTTTCATTAATTTTTGTAAATTTTTTGCTTGTTTTCTATTGTATTGATTTTCACACTGAACTTTGTTCTGTTTTTCTTCTGCTTACTTTTAGCTTTATTTTTTCTAGTTTCTTAAGGTGGAAGCTAAGGTCATTGATGTGAGAACATTTTCTTTTCCAATACTTGCATCCAGCACTACAATTTTTTCTTTAAGTACCACATGAGGAAGATCAGACTAATTTTAGTGTTGTGTTTTATTTTGCACTCATCTCAAAATATTTTCTAATTTTTTAGTTCTATTTTGACTGATAAGCTATTTTAAATTATTTCGTGTAATTTCCAAATATGTGAGGAATTTTAGATATCTTTCTGTTGACTAAGGTAATTCCATTATTGGTAGAAAACATACATTGTGAGAACTGGATCATTTTAAGTTTAGGGAGGCTTATTATATTGACTACAATAGTTAAATGTTCCATGTTCATTACCAAAAATGTACATTCTGCTGTTTTGTGGTATATTCTATAAATATCAAATAGAGCAAATTAATCAAGTCTTCTATGTTTATAATGAATTTCTATCTACGTGTTTCATCTTACTGCAAAATAAGTGTTGCAGTCTCTGGCAATAACTGTGGATTTGTCTGTTTTTCCTTACAATTATATCAGTTTTATCTTGAGATATTATTGCAGCTCTGTTATTATGTGCATAAACATTTAGCACTGGGCACCTGCTAGATGAACTGACCTTCTGTCATTATGATAATGGCGTGTCCATTCAATACTCCCTTATAATGTAAGAGGTAATCTTGAATTCCATGATGCTGTGAGAGGAGTCAAAACTGTGAGGTGCAATCTTGCCGCCTTTTCAGGCCTGCAGGGGCTTTATGGCTTCATGTGAAACAGCCACCAGCTGTCCTGGCTTCATCCCTAGGTCACCAAGGCCTTTAGTCCAGTCTTTGTGACAGGTTCAGTTCACAATGAAACTAAAGTTGACAATTTTTACAGAGTGAATGGTATTCCCTCAAATGTCATTTGTTGAAGTGCCACCCCCCAGTACCTCAGAATAGACCTGTACTTAGAGATAGGGCCTATAAAGAGGTCACTGAGGTAAAATGAACGCATATGGGTGGGCCCTAATCCAGTATGACTGGTTTTCTTGTAAGGCGAGGAGATCTGGACACAACAGGTGAACCAAGAGACAAGCATGTGAAGACACAGCGAGAGGGTGACTATCCCAGCCAAGGAGCGAGATCTCAGAAGAAACCAAATGTGCTGACACCTTATCTTGGACTTCCAACCTTCAGAACTGTGAAAAAGCAAATCATGCTGTTTAAGCCACCCAGTCGGTGGTATTTTGTTATGGCAGCCCTAGTAAACTAAGACAAATACTTCTAGGGACAAAAAAACCTATGGGCTTTGTCATTCTAGTAGGACGATTTTAAAACTGGTTATTTACTACCTTGAGATGGTAAAAGAAGGCAGGAAGACGCGTTCTCTGGAGTGCGCGAATTGTGTCCTATGAAACACAGTTAGCTAAAAAGGTAAACACCTCTCAGCTGTATATGATGCCGTGTCTCCATCTGGACAGCAAAGGAACAAAAATATACAGGAGCAACAGCCTTCAGAAGAGCAGATTCCTGGGTTTAAGTCTAACAAAGAGGCCTACAACTTGGGTACTGTGATGGTGGCAACTGCCTGTGGCCCGGGCATAATCGTAAAGAGGAAAAATTCTGCTAGCCAGGCCCAGATACATTGTTTCCTCTTATCACTGCTCTTTTGTGAAAAAATTTTTCTAAATACATGTTCTTGTCCCAAAATAAATATGTTGCTGAACATTTTTCTGACAGGAAAGCTAATAGGATATTTGTTTTTCCAGCATCTCTGCTGGATGAGTTTTTATGGTTGCAAAATCACTCCAAAAATAATTCATCCTCCCAAGACCTCCCTGGACCAGTGTCCACTCAAATTAAGTTTGACTCACACTATCAAGGAACTTATCACCAGGTCAACAGGTGCTCAAATGTGATTTAATACCTGCATAACTAAATTGATCACATTTATTATCCAAAAGAAAGGATACACCAGCCACTGTGAGCTTTCTCTGCATCTTCTCCATGGGCTCCTGTGAAATGTGGTCACCTCTCAGTTAAGCATCTCCTGTGCAAAACCCCGCAGGGTGCTGGCTCTTTTCAATTCTGGGTCTGTCTTCCTGGTTTCTCTGAAGTGTCTAGAAGCCACCCTTTCCACCCAGAAACTGTTCCCATCTACTCTTGGTATAGGAGAGGGCGCAAACTCTCAGATGACTGCATTTTAATAATTCGACTTTTAATTCTCAATTAGTGTCTGTTCCCAAGATTTTAGGGCTTTTTACCAAGTCATTAAAAAAACTTTCACAAGGTAGGGTGACCTTCAGATCTAAGATGTTAAGCTTTAACCAAGCAAGTTCTTAAAGCTGCCTTTTTTCCCAAGGAACCAACCCTCTTCTTGGCTGCAATAGTAGAAGTTTCAATAAAAAGTAAATACACAAAGTGAAAGAAAATTGACAAAAGTATTGTTATCTACATAGCAAAGTTCTGAACACGTTGTCTAATATACATAAAGAACGAAAAAATTGTCAAATACTTATTTATATAAGTACTGATATTTTAAAAATAATAACCAAGCTTAAATCCCTAGATTTATAGTTTAAAAATAAGAAACACAAGGACATTTGATAAGGTAAAACCTTCGAAGTAAAGTAATACAATTCTACAAAATTTGCAAATCTGGGCAAAAATGACTTATCCACATAGCAGACATGGTGGGCAGAGAGTTTATCGGACCCCAGTCACCTCATTCTACAAAACAAATGTATTGACATTGCAAATAAGCATGTAAAGTGTTAGTAACATAAGACTGTGGCGGATATAAAAAGGGAAGTTATGGTGTTCCTAAAGTTTAAGGGCAACACATGAACTGAGGGATGCTGTTTGCATTAAATAGGTAATTGGAGGAAAATGGCGGCAATTAGGAAACCACAGGGAGCCAGCGATGGCAGTTTCAGCCTCTGGACAGAGAGGAGGAAGGAAAAGCTGACTAAGGTCTTAGAGTAAAGGAGGGTGAGGAACTCCTTTTTGGTTTCGTTTTGAAATACTGGATAATTTTTTTTTTTAATTTAAAAATGTGGGGTACAATTCAGGGTTAGGTATACAAACGCTGACTATGCAGGTCCCCTTGTTGATGAGGTGTGCCCTCCCTCCCCTGGCAGTTTCCCTCAACTGCCAGTCCCATCCTGCCTCCCCTGGCAGTTTCCCACTACTGCCAATCCCTTTCTTAGAGTATGGTCTGCTTATGGCTGAGAACATATGGTACTCTGTCTTTGGTTTCTGTGATAGATCACTGAATATGGTAGACTCTAAATGCATCCACAGTACTGCTAAATCCGTATGTTTCTCCTCCTTTATGACTGCATAATATTCCAGTGTGTATATGTGCCAATTTTTTTTATCCAGTCCCGATTTGGTGGGCAGCATGGTTGTTCCCATGTTTTTGCTTTTGTGAATAGAGCTGCAATAAACATGTGTGTGCTGGTTTCTTTTTGGTAGAATGATTTGAGTTCCTCCAGGTATATTCCCAATAGGGGGTTGCTGGGTCCCCCTATAGGCAATATACCTGGAGGAACTCTTAATATTGAGCATTTCCCTAGAAGCACCCGATCCAGGGAACCAGCTAAAGCACAAAATGCTTAGAACCGAAGAGTGGTGTTACCTCCAAATTTGTAATAAAAAATGTTGCGGGTTTCTAAGCCTTCACCTACTACGTCTAACACTCCACTATTTTGCAGGTTTCTGGAATTTACAGTCAGCATCATATTTTCAAAGTAAAGATGGGAACAACCTCAAGTTCAGGTCTTTTCTCGACAAAATAAAAAATGTGACATCAGTATCATCTGACCGGGTGAAAACAAACTGGACAAATAAGGTATTTTCTTTCACTGGAGGTTGGCGATATTTTGCTGATTTTAAAATTTGTAATTTTAAATTAAAGTTTTTCAATTAAATTTCATCTGTGGGTGAGAGTTCAAGCTAATGAAAACCTGGGGAAGACAGAATTTTTCAAATCGACATGTGGAATCTGTAATCCTTTCGTTCAAGAGGCAACTATGTTAAAAATTTTACAAGCAGGGCTCGGTGGCTCAGCCTGTAATCCCGCGCCTTTGGGAGGCTGAGATGAGTGGATTGCCTGAGCCCGCGGGTTCGAGACCCACCTGGGCAACTTGGCGAGACCTCATCTCTACAATAAATCAAAAAATTAGCCGGTCGTGATAGCGCGCGCCTGTAATTCCAGCTACTCAGAAGGCTGAGGCAGAAGGATCGCCGGAGCCCAGTAGGCGAGGCTGCGGTGGCCGGGAGCGGCCACTGCACTCCAGTCTGGGTGACAGAGTGAGACTCCAACTCAAAAAAAAAAAAAAAATTTTACAGTAACGCGTTAGCCTTTCCCCAAACAGAGAGCCCGCTTTCGTGCAATGCTGGCAATATCTAGGTGTCTTGCAGTTTGGGGGCACACCGATGATACTTCTCCTGGGCTGCCAGTTTGTCGAGTGGTTTCATGTCCGCTAAGAAGAAACTGTCAGTGGGTGTCTGCCCAGACTCTTAAAGAATGGATGGGAGAGGTCTCTGTGCCAGGTTTCCGAGGGGCGTCTGTGGGGGCCAACTCGCCCACGATGAGGACCCTGTGCCTGGTACCTGGCGAGAACTCTGCCTGAGGTCTCTGTGTGGGAAGTCTGTGAACTCTCTGAGGTCGGGAGCTGTGTGAGGATGGGAGGTCTCTGAGGCAACAAGAGGTCTCTGTGAGAGAACTCTATGGGGCACCAGGAGATCTCTGTGTGTCGTCTCTGTGTGGGGTCTCTGAGGCATGGGTGAGAGGTCTGTGAGGGGAGCATCTGTGGGAGGTCCCTGTGTGGGTCTCTGTCAGTGGTCTCTGGTTAAAGCCCCCGTGGGAAATATCTGTGCGAGGTCTCTGTGGGAGGGACTCTGGGACTCGAGTCTGTGCGGGTCTCTGAGTGCGGCCCTTGGCCGTCTCTGTGTGGCCTCCTTGAGGGCCGTGGGGAGCCTCTGCATGAAATGTCTGAGAGGACTCTCTTTGCGAGCTTTCTGGGTGGTGACCATGGAGCCACCCGAGGCCTGTGTGTGTGGAATGTGTGCAAGATCTCTGCGAGGAGTGACAGATCTCTCTGTGTTTCGTCTGAGAAGTCTCTGTGTGGGCTTACATGGAAGGCCTCTGAGTGGGTTCTCTAGGCACGGTCTCTGTGAGAGGACTCTGGGAACGGTCACTGTGAGACAGTGGCGATTTCTGTGTGTTACTTCTGGGATGTCTCTGTATGAGATGTCTCTGTGAGGTCCCAGTGTGCCATCTTGTTTGAGATCTCTCTGTGAGGTCTCTGCATGCCATCTCTGTGTGAGATCTCTGCTTGCTGTCTCTGTACAAGATGTCTCTGTACAAGATGTCTCTGTGTTTCATCTCGGTATGGGGTCTCTCTGTGTGGTTTCCATGGGAGGTCTCTGGGGGTCTCTTCATTGCTGTCTTCACTGCATATCCTGGAAGACTGAGAGCAGGACTAAGAGGCTTGCCTCTTGCTGTTTTCTTGGTGCGTCAGTGCTGTCCATCCAGGGCGTTTCTAGCAAGAGCCCCGGCATCTGCGCCCAGCTCCTCCACACCCCAGAACTTGCCTCTCGGTGTCCTGAGGGAGCCCAGCGGCAGCCAGGAATGGCCCCTCCGCCGCGGTCAGTGTCCTCGCTCTGTGCCTTCCTTTCCTGAGCTCCCGAGGGACTGGGGCCACTCTCGGCTCTAGGTCCCAGCCCCTCTTTTGGGTCTTGCTCTGTTGTCACTACTGGGCCCTCTTGAGGCTGCCTCAGTCATCCAAGCCCAAGACAAGACCTGGCTCCAGGAGAAGCCCTGGGCTGCCGGCAGCCGGGTGCTGGGACGGTGCCCACTCCCCGCTCCACCCCAGGGGCCATCAGGTGCCACATGTGGAGGAGGGAAGGTCCCTTCCTGGTGCAGGACTCTCCACCGGTGGGATGAGGCCCCGGAACTGTGCCTTCGGCAAGCCCTGCGTGTGGCCCAAGGTACGGACAACTGTCCCTGCAGAAATGGCCCCTCCTGTCCCTGCTCTGTATGGAGCTTCTGCTTACCCACGTGGATGGAGACCCAGAGAGAAGGAAACCTGTGCTCAAAGCAGAGTGAGAGCAGAGCAGGGACCACCTCTGCACTGCCCACTTCCGCCCATTTTGGACAGGTTGTGACCAGATTCCTTTTGTGTTCGGAGAACGTCTGGTTGCCTCTTCACCTTCCTGTCTTTGGGGCAGGCAGGAACTGGAAGCCAGGCCAGCCCCTCAGTCCTTCTAAGTTCCAACCTCTCCCCGGCGTGCTGTGAAAGGTCCCCAGACTGCCTGGTCCTGCTTTTCCACTTATGGCCAACACATCCTTTCTAAAGCCCAAGAGGTGAATATGTGCAAGTTTTATCAAAGCGTTAAGAAATTCACCTCCCCTGATTTGCTTTGCATTCTCTCCAGTCTGGCCCTGTGTCAGTATCAAAGGTGGTTTCTCTAGGTCTGTGATCTGGGAGACGAGCAGGATGGGACCTTGGGATGGGGCTAGGATGAGCCACACAACCCCTGGCATCTCCCCCCGTAGGCCTGTAGGAGGCTGCAGGACGTCACGGCACCCTCAAGCCCCTTTGACTCTGTGTTTTCCTCCAGGCTTTTCGATTCTTCTGCATCCTACAGATGGTCCAGATAGCCCAACGGTCAGGTTACTGCCCACACAGTCACACCCTGCTCCCTTCACCCAGAGGTCCCTTCTGGAGTCGAGAGAAGCGTAGGTGAGATAGACAAAGGCAGGTGCCTCACGCGCAAGGCTATTTACTCACCTGGAGCGGGTGTGTTCATGCCCCTCGGCATCCTCCCTGAAGCACCCCAACCTACATGTGCACAGAGCTGGAAAATCTGTCACTGCTGCCACTCTGCAGGCTGAGACGGGCAGAGGCAGTGGAGTGGAGACGCTGAGCTTTTCATGAAGCCTGAACTAGGAGGGGCCATCTCCATCCCAGCTTTTATCACAGAGAAAAGGAGCTTCCCGGGGGCTGGTATTATCTCTTCCCCACCGAGAGATTCTGGGCAAGACGTGTGAACACAGGGCTCAGCACTTTCCCATTCAAACCTCCACCGTTTTGTGACATACATAAAGCTACTCCGCTCCAGCACTTTCTGGGCCTCCATGGGAATGTTCAACTTTGGGATGCCTGCAAATCTGTTCCCTACAGCTTCGTGAAGTTTGTGGGAGAGAGAGAGCAGTGGAAAGATGAGTGGAACCAGATTCCAGGCTGGGATCTTCATGGGTTTTTCTCAACTCATTTTAAGAAATGTTTTGTGTTTGTTGTTTGCGTGTTGACAATATTCTGGAGATACAAGTTTCCGCGAAGGAGCTCAGAATGAAGATGGGCTTGCCACACCACTGTCCACTTCCCTCCACGCTCTGTCCCTTCTTGAAGCCAAAGCCCACCCCAAGCACGGCGCAGAGAGAAGCAATTACCCTCTTTTGAGAAAAAAGCATATATATTGGGAAACATGAAATATCTTGGATGGACTAACATGAGAAGAAACATTTTTTCTCTAGACGAATTAAGTTTCTTTCTTGGAAATATGGTTTTCTACCGGGAAAGACTAGAGAATAATTTTCTTGCTGACCTCCTTAAAGGAGGCTGTGTCTGGGGCAGTGGCGGTGGTGACTGGAGGCGGTGGGCATTCTTGGCCCGTGCTGGCAGGGACTGACGGAGGGCACTGCCTTTCTGGGGAACAAGAACGGGATGCTTCAGGTCCTGTTGCTCACTGCTGAACGGGACATTTTGAAAGGACTGCTGGTCTCTGACTTGGCTTTCCTGGGTGGGACAGCTCTGGGCTTTAAGGGTGGCTTGTTGATTGCTGGCTTCGCAGCTCGGTCTGCTTTGCTCTGGGTCCGAGGGGAGTCGGTGGGAGCAGAGAGAGCCACTGACTGGGGCTTGAAGCTCTTTTCTGTGCTGATTTACCTGTGAGGCATGACGTCCGTGGTGAAGCACCATTTTCTCCTCCAGCACCTCTCCGACGGTTGTCATAAGCTCTTGAGCTTCCGCGGTATTGGCGTCCGCACATCTGTTTCTCACTCGTTTTGGACTCTGGGCAGAGGTTGGTGCTGGTTTGCCCTTTTTCTTGGACAAAATCCACTGAAAAAATCGCCTGATGCCTTTTTTGAAGTGGCTTTCTGGAGGAACTTGTTTCTTTGCGAGCAAAGAGCTGTTCGCATTCACGCCCAAGAGCGGCTTCTGTTCTCCTGCCCTGGGTTGGTTGAGGGGCTTCCAACTCCACAAACTTTTCTTCATACTTTTCTTGGCTGGGCTTCCCATGGCTTTTGCTCTTGGGGATGGGAGTAAGCATCTGGCTTTGGCCCTGGTGTGAGTCCTGGCATTTGGGGATTTTGGACTGTTGCAGCCCCAGACCGTTCCCTCTGGCTGCCATGGGGTCACCTAGCACCAGGGAAGCCGGCCTGTCCCCAGTAGGCGTGCTCTGGAGACAGCCCTGGGACACCTGAGAGGCCACAGTCTCTGCGGTGAGCAGCACTTCAGTCAAGCCATTTGGAAGGAGCACAGCAGAGGCACAAACTTCAGACTGGGTCTCTGACTGGAAGGTCATTCTGGGCTTAAACTCACTAACAACTTCTGTCACAAGGCACAATTCTCCTGGGTCTCGGGCAACCGACAGTGTCAGGAAAAGAGGGCTTCTGCTGGTGTCTCTATCTGGCCGCATTGCCTCCCTGGTCTCTTTGGGCCCTGAAGTCTGGGATCCCAAGTTCCCACTCTGTCGGGAGCTGCCCACAAGGCTGTGTGTGAGGGCCTTGGAAGGTTTCCTGCCCATCTGTCCGGTTGGAGGAGCCTCCAAGAGCCTAAGGTCACCACTAGACGGGGTCCCTCCCAGGGCCCTC